>NW_008656913.1:0-1192 GCF_000695815.1 Acanthisitta chloris | reverse complement strand
ATTCCTGCAGCAAGGAGGCATATCAAAATGGCTTTTTTTTCTTAGTAGCTTTAATTAATGAGAGTGAGCAAAGGGCATGTCTAAGCATCAGTAAACATAAGACCTGTGTGCAGGCATATGAGTCTCAGCAGCTATGGTGTCTTTCCTTTCAGCATGCTTTAACACCCAAGGAGAACCACCTGTGTGAAGGGTACTCTTGCCTATTTCAGGTCTTTAACTTCATTCCATGGTGCTTCCAGTTTATTGGACTTTTCTATTAGTGTAATTTGGTTAGGATGCATATTAAGTTTCCCACTGCTGTAGTTATTTCTAAATCTTAGCAATGACCAGTATCTATGACGAAGCAGAATTAAACTTGCACTCCCCAATTTCTGCAGCTCTCCCCGAGGTGAGGCTGGGCTCTGTGGAGGAGACAGCATTCCCTGCAGTCAGGTGCTGCTGGCTGTTTGCTCTGTGGTATTTAATGTGTATCCTGCAGACGGAGCAGCCCAACCCTGGGGCTCTGGGGAGCACCTGGTCCTGTGATTTTCCCCTTTGAAGAGGGGAGGATGCAGGAGTGCCCAGCTGCCTGTGCAGGCAGCCTCGAGGCTCACCTGCTGCCTCTTCTCAGGCAGCTGGTTCAGGAGAAGACCTAGTTCTTCGTGTCCCTGGCTCCTCCTTCTTCTCCTCCTCTTCCTCCTTTTCCTCCCGACGCAATCAGCCGTGTGAACACACCCTGCATTTTTCGCGTTCCTGGCATCCCTTGCCGTCTCTCTCAGCTTTATTTTAAGTCATCTCTCAGCTATATATTCTAAGTCATAGAATCACAGAATTTTAAGGGTTGGAATAAATGTTAAAAATCACCTAGTCCCATGGACAGAGACACCTCCCCACTAGACCAGGTTGCTCAAGGCTCTATCCACCCTGACTTTGAACACTGCCAGAGCTGGAGCATCTCCTACCTCCCCGGGCAACCTGTGCCAGTATCTCACCACCCTCACAGGAAAACACTTTTTTTTCCCCCTAACATCTAACACAAATCTCCCCTCTTCCCACTTCTACCCATTCCCCCCTTAGCTTACCACTTCAGCTCCTAACAAAAATCCCTTTCTATCTTTCCAGGAACCTTTTCCAAACCCGTCCCGCCCCACCGGGCGGGTCCGATCTCCTCCGCCCATATCGTCACTGTGGGGCGGGCTCGGCCCGGACCTGA
>NW_008656912.1:0-8290 GCF_000695815.1 Acanthisitta chloris | reverse complement strand
GGAATGCAGGAGAGAGGCTCTGTCCTGCCAGCTGAGGAGGGAGCCTGGCACTGACTGTGGGGAGTGAACCATAACTCCATGAGAGGCTGGAAGGAAGCAGAAAATTATGTGATTGACTCTAACTCTGCAGAGAAGTCAATTCTGCCCATGTGCACCTTCACATGCACATTGCAAACACCAGAATCCTGGAATCGTAGAACCAGCAAGGTTGGAGGAAAACTCAAAGATCATCAAGTCCAACCATTAACCTGTCACTGCTGGAACCCCTAACCCATATCCTTCAGCATCAAATGTGGACACATGTGCCCAGGTCACACTGCAATAAATGTTGAGTCCTGGCTCAGAATTACTGCCCAGAAACTCCTTTTCTACAGCAATCCAGGGAGGATCCCTGGAGCATCCCAGGGAGCACCCAGGAAGGCACTGTAAGGACACAGCTGCTGACACCTTTCCAAATGCAGCATAGAGGCTGTGGCCTTAAAATGCATCCCTGGATGCTCTTGGTTTGTGAGGAAAAGAGGTTTTCTGACAGCAGTTTTGACCCAGAAGTCAACACTTATTGCAGTGTGATCTTCTGCTTTAGATTTTGTCTTGCCTCACTCCCTGTAAGTGTGAGACTGATTTCTGTTGCCTGTGTTGCCTTGGTTTGGGCATCTCGTGGGTCTGGTGTGTTTGTTGGGATAACAGGAGGAGAAGTGGCACATGCCCTGTGGTGTGTGGCTGCCAGAGCTGCCCAGGGACAGCTGCCTGCTGCCAGCTCAGCTGAGCCTTGGGCTTTGGGCAAGCGACACATCTTCTGCTGTGGTCAGCCAGCTCTTTCTGGTCAGTCTGTGCTCACCTCAAGGCAACTCACACACTTCTTCTGGGAGCAGGATGGATACCAGAGATGGTGCATTCTATGGAATCATGAAATCACTGAGGTTGGAAAAAACCCTCAGGATCAGCAAGTCCAACCTGTGGCTGAACTAAACCATAGCACGAGGGTTTCTTGAACCGAGTGAAGTGAGAAGGTTTCCCCTGAGCCTCCTTTGCTCCAGACCAAACAATCCCAGAGAAAACACTTCATTTGAGAAGCAGCTCTCATTGTTGTAGGTTCTCCTGTGACCCCACAGTGGGGCACCACCCAGGGCAGTCTCTGCCTGCAGCTCCTGCCTGGGCTCAGTTTGTCATACCACAGAATTTCCTGAGATGTTTCTGGTCCTCTGTGACTGTTTCCCCTGAGCCTCCTTTGCTCCAGACCAAACAATCCCAGAGAAAACACTTCATTTGAGAAGCAGCTCTCATTGTTGTAGGTTCTCCTGTGACCCCACAGTGGGGCACCACCCAGGGCAGTCTCTGCCTGCAGCTCCTGCCTGGGCTCAGTTTGTCATACCACAGAATTTCCTGAGATGTTTCTGGTCCTCTGTGACTTCAGGGAGGAACTTTGACAAAGGCTTTTGAAAGACTCAGTAAATTGCATCCTTCACCACTGCTTTGCTGACACACTTAAAGCAGCAGAGGAACACAATTTTCCTTTAAAGAGGACATGCTGAGTTCTCTGTCTCATGTGCCATAACCAGCAGTGAGAGCCAAGCAGTCCCTGCACACTCCCAGGCTCCTTTAACCCTTCCTGGGGCACTGCCTGCTGCAAGGTGCACCAGGAGAGACATCCAATCCCTAATAACCTGAGCAATCCTGCAGGGAAAACGGGGGGAAAGGCCAAATCCCAAAGAGGCTGATTGCAAAGAAGGAAGAAAGAATGGATTTGGAGCAGTGAGTGGTGCTATAAATGCTCCTTTTCTCCTGGCTAGAGATCACATTTCCAGTTTGCCCTCCTAGAGTTCTCAACCCAATTTTTACAGTTCTAAAATCAATTCACAGAGCAAATTGTTGATGAAAAGCTCCAGCTTGAAAAACTAACTCTGAACATCTGTTAAATATTGGCTGTGGCTAAAGCTGGAGGAGTTACCTAGAGTTACCTGCTATAGAAATGTCTCTGTTTTCTTCCTATTAAGTTGGGTGAATTCAAGTCAAAGCTGTTTCTCATGGCACACGTGGCTGATGCTGAGCTGCCTCAGCACCATGTCCTGGCTGCAGCCTGAGCTCTGCTGCTGCTGGCAGTGAATCTCACTGTTCCCCTTGGATCTTACTCCCTAAGAGAGGGTGAGGGTCAGGAATGGGAACCTGAAGAATCTTCATTCTCAATCACAGCTGAAATGCACTGGGCTCACTCCCCCATGGGGCTTGGCTAAGAGGTCCTGTTCCAACTCTGCATCCTTCAGGATCATCCCCAGTCCATCCTCCCTCTGTGGCAATGGGATCACTTGGCTTCTGCTGGAGCTTGAGCTCCCTAAGGGACACCTTTGCAGCACTCCCTGTGCAAAGTGCTCTGCAGCAGGAGGAAGTCCTGGCTCAGGGGACCTCACCTCCTTCTGCTGCCACCTATATTTATGCCAAGTTTGTAGCAATCTCTTTAGGTTTTCCTTAGGGTTTTGATTATCCAATTCAGGTTCTTGATTAGATTTGTGCTTTACAGTTCCTAGTGAGCACACAGATACATAAGGATGCATTTTACCTGGGGCTTGGGTGAAATCCATCCTTAAAAAAGGAGGATGGATCCCTTAAAAGCAGGCAAGGACATGTTTTAGCATGACAACAACCTTATATAGGGGGGAAAACAGGAGAACATCCCCATCTCTGTCCCACTGACCACAGCCAATGTTCTGCTCAATGAAGTAGGTTTTGCCTCTTATTTGTTATCATGAGTAGGTGAGGTACCTTTGGAAAGGTTCCTGCCTGCATGTGAAGCAGTGTGAGGACATGCTGCCCTGCCCTGGGCTGGCAAGGAGCTGGGATAATGCCTCACCAGGGAAAACCTCCCCACATGGAATACATTCCAGCTTCCCAAACATCAGCCATGCACACCAGGGCATCACTGGCAACTCACAGCTCCCCAGACCTGTGCCTGGGGACACCTAGGAGGGGAAGGGTCTCCTGCCAGGACAGGTAATCCTAAATCTCAGGGAAGGAAAGTGATCTCACAGAACATGTTCCAGGGATCCCAAAGCCACAGACCATGTTCCAGAGATCCCACAATGGGAAGAGTCAGATGGTACATCCCACAGGTGAGGAGTCAGCTGAAGTGGAAGGGAGGGAGTGGAACAGGAGGCACTGGAGGTAGGTGAAGGTGGTAGAATAGAAAGCTAGTTTCAGGAAAGACAGAGAATCATAGAACATAGAATCATGGAATGTCCTGAGCTGGAAGGACCCACAGGGATCACCAGCACCCTGCACAGACACCCCAACAACCCACCCTGTGCTGAGAGCATTGGCCAAACACTCCTGGAGCTCTGTCAGCCTTGGGGCTGTGACCACTGCCCTGGGGAGCTGTTCAGTGCCCAAACACCTCTGGGGGAACAACCTCTGCCTGATACCCAACCTAACCCTCCCCTGACACAGCCTGGACACCACTGAGCTAATACTTAGAAAGATCTGGAGCTAAAGGCTGTGGGAATGGCCCATCCCTATGGAATGGCAGTGAGCAGTGTGTAGGTGAGACATAATGTGACTGATTTTGGGTACACTCAGTGTGTCCCAGGGCCAAGCAGTGCCCTGGGGTAGTTCAATATCTCCATGTGCTTTCTGGGTGCTAATTCAGATGTACTGTCACCAATTTGTAGCCAACACTGCCTGTGAGGAAGCCACAGGCAGAGCTTCACTCCAGAGGAAGCTCAACAAGCTTCAGGCCAAGAAGAACCTCACGAATGCAGCTGCTCTGGAGCAGAGCAGGATAACCCCGGGCAACCTGGGAAGCAATGGATCATCCTGCTGGGAAGGACCAGGAGGACAGATGGAACATGATTCAACAGTGCACTCTGATGGCAAAGCAGGGAAACCACAGACTGGGCTGAGCGAGGACTGTGACCAGGAGGGAGGAGTTACCACGTCCCTCAACTCAGAGCTTGGGTACCCTGTGCTTGTCCAGCCTCCAAGTTTCCTCCCTCCCCCCAGAACAAGCGGGATATGGCAGTAAGTCCTGGCAACCAGTGCCAGGAGCCAGGGAATGTCCTGGAGCTGTGTCAGGGGAGGGTTAGGTTGGGTATCAGGCAGAGGTTGTTCCCCCAGAGGTGTTTGGGCACTGAACAGCTCCCCAGGGCAGTGGTCACAGCCCCAAGGCTGACAGAGCTCCAGGAGTGTTTGGCCAATGCTCTCAGCACAGGGTGGGTTGTTGGGGTGTCTGTGCAGGGTCAGGGGTTGAACTGATGATCCTCAAGGGTCCCTTTCACCTCTGGGTACCCTGTGCTCCTGTACCAAAGCAGAGGAAGTGTGCCAGAGGTTGGCTGAGCTGTCAGGGCTCTCAGCCTTGTGGCCCTAGCACAGGTAGGATCATAGAATCATAGAATCAGCCTGGTAGGAAGAGACCTCAGAAATCATCAAGTCCAACCCTACCGTGGTCACTAGCCCATGGCACTAAGTGCCACATCCAGTCTCAGCTTGAAAATCTCCAGGGATGGTGAATCCACCACCTCCAGGTAGGAGTTGTTTGTGTTGTCAGCCAAAGAAGATGCTGAGGGACAGGTGAGCATAGCCCACCACACCTGAAGGGCAGCTACAAGGAGAATGAAGGCAAAGAGACAGCAAAGGTCCAGGCAGGAGAGTAGGAAAAACATCACTTTAACACCACCTCTCACTCCAGCAGGTCCCACAGTGACCACATCTCCCCACAGTGCTCCATGCAGAACAGCATTCCCAGTGCATGACCTTGCACACAGCTCTGTCATCTGCACAGCAAACTCTGAGCATTGTTTCCTTCCATATTTGATCATGTGGAATTATATTTTCCTCAAACTTCTTACTAATAATACTAATTCTCATATAATGCAAAAAACTAAATCCTAATTCCCTCTGGTAGCTAAGGGTGGGAAGAAGGCAGAAAATGCAGTAGAAAAGGCAGAAAATAGATCAGCTAAGAGCTGAATTGTTCCTGGTTTGTGTAGCAGCAGAAGAGAAAACATAAGTGGGAAATTTGCCTCATTCAGAGCAGACAATGTTTGACTTGTTCTTCAAGGCATTGCAGGGAGTGAATGCAAACTGAGAGGGAGATGTATGCAAATTCATGTAAATGCATATGAAAATCAGCACATCCCATCAGGCTCTTGGCAACTTCCCCAGTGTCTCTGTGCCTGGTGACGGAGGAGGCACCGAGGAGGAGGTTAGGAGTGACAACATCAGCGTTGCAGCACATTGCAGGACTCACAGCCCTGGGACAGAGCTGCACTGGCACCCCAAGGGTTGGGGCTGTGTCCTCATGCCCTTTGCTCCCCCCAAGGCTAACAGTGTGTCCTCACTCTGCCCAGGACACCAAGAGCAACAAGTCGGGGGCTGACACACACAGTTGGATTTGCTGCTCATCCTCCTTTCTCCAAGAATTTCACCCCTGGGTGAAGAGAAATGTATATTTTGGCTTCTCCAAGCCCACTCTGTGCCTGTGTCTGGATGTTCACACTCATGGTCTCTGTAGTTTAGGCTCTGGATTTGAGACCTGACCTCTCCTGTTTGCCAGCATCGTTCCCTGCACCCTCATGAAGCAATGTTGCTGCTTGTTTATTCCTTGTTTTTCTCTCCAGATCAATTTTAAATATTCTCTCAGAATGAAACATTCATGAATGTTCTTCACTTCATCCTTATCTCTTGAGACCAGTGGGCCCTACACATGAGAGCCAAAGAGTAGGACTGAATCCTTTCCCCTGTTCCTAAAGGGAATAGCAATTTATTGTTAGTTTGGGCATATTTGGGGAGGGGAATTTTTCTGCTTCCTTCTGCTTTGTTGAAGCAGCTTTGGATGAATTGTTCTGGGAAAACAAAGTATTCTAATATCTAAGTTACTCCTCATTTACCAAGATACATCTGCCTGGGCAGGGTGTGACCATACCCACCCCAAGCTTTGGAGACTGAGTGACCATCTGAGCATCTTCCCAACTCCTTCCACCAGCCCACCCTGTCCTGTTGGGATGTTCTACTGCAGAGTTTGGGCTGGGAGGACAGAAGGGACTGGAAGCAGCACAGGGCAGGAACCAATATAGATGGCTGCAGTCAAAGGTTAGATTTGAGGACCTTGGAGGTCTTTGCAAACCTTAATGGTTCTATTTTGGGGTGACCATCCCTGGAGGTGTATAAGAGGTGTCTGGATTGGGTGCTTGAGGATATGGTTTAGGGTTTAGGAGTCATAGCAGCGACAGGTTAATGGCTGGACTGGATGATCTTACAGGTCTCCTCCAACCTTGATGGTTCTGATTCTACAACAAAGAAAATTTTTAGGATTAGATTTCTATTAAATATATTGTCATGTATTTAAAACCTCCTTGGATAAATGAATGGTGTTCATCTGGTTTTCTATTTACAATCAAGTGGAGACAGAGCAACTTGCCAGGAGCTGAAGGGGGTCCAGGGAAGCTACAGAGAGACTCTTGATTAGGAACTGCAGTGACAGGACAAGGAGGAATGGGGAGAAAATGAAAGAGGGAAATTGAGGATAAACCTTAGGAAGAGATTTTTCCCTGTGAGGGTGGTGAGACAGTGGCACAGATTGCCCAGGGAGGCTGTGGCTGCCCCAACCCTGGCAGTGTTCACAGCCAGGTTGGCTAAAGCCTTGAGCAACCTCATTTGAGAAGTAGCTTGGGGTAAATCAGTTCCTAAGGTCCCTTCTAGCCTCAAATATGCCATATGAAATAAACCAAGGAAAACCCAAGCCCAGCTCAGAAGAAGCAGCTCAGTGTCTCCCCTGAGCTCTTCCGGGACCTGAGTCAGTTTGTCATACCTGTTGAAGCAAAAGGAGTTTTCTTCTCTGGCTTTTCCAAGACTATTCTTTCACCAATCCCCCCTGCAGCGTGTGCCCAAGGCTGCAGCTGCAGAGCTGTGCTGATGTGCCAGCTCAGCACAAGGGGGAGGGCTTGCCTTTCTTTCCACTGCTCCACAGGTGCTCAGCACACACCTCGGAGGTGCTGGGAGCTCCTAGAGTGGCTCTGTGGCTGAGTACCTTGCAGGAAGGTTGACAAGCACATGAGACTGTGAGGAAACAGGGATTGGGGCCGAGAAAGAGTGGGAGAGATGGGAAAAGGAAGAAGAGAAGATGCTTGAGCCCTACTCAGTGGCAGGACCTGCTATCCTGGCTGAATTGTCCTTGTCCATCCTCTTTTCTCTCTCTTCATGGGGTCTGGACTGTTCCAGTTCATAGTTACATACCATGTTCTGGGGTTGGAATGGAGTTTAGAGATCATCCAGCCCCAACCCCCTGCCCTGGGCAGGGACACCTCCCACCAGAACAGGTTGCTCAAGGCTTTAGCCAACCTGGCTGTGAATGCATCCATCTCTGTGTTGTTCTCTGGTTACCTCCAGTGATGGAGACATATTGAGCCCCGGTTTAAACAGGTACTTTGCTTTTATACTCCCCCCGGCTGTAGTGACCCAGGAGAGGAGAGATAGAGGCTTTGGACTTGTCACCAACCCCCCAGGGATGGGTTTGTAGCACTGTGGCTCACAGTGATGTGTGGGACATGTCCCTGTGCACATTTACAAGCAGTGCCAACCTCCTGCCCCAGCTGGTGATGCTGCAGGGCAAGGCTGAGCCAGCACAGCCACATGGGGAGGGAAGAGTTAATTCAGACTGCTGGATTCAAATCATTACATTGTCAGTGCAGATCCTGCTGTTAGCCACGGGGAAGGACCTGACTGCAGCTCCCTCACGATGAAATGAGGGGTAATTTCATCCAGGCACCTGCTGCTGACCTATTTAAGGTACCCAGAGGCAGGGCAGAGCAGGGCAGTGCTGCCCCAGCCCCCAGGTCAGGCTGCAGGGGTGGCACCCTGGGGTCACCTGCTAGGGCAACAGGGTGCCCACACCTTCCTCTCAGGCTGGGCAGTGGAAGCAGCCAGTGGTGCTGCTGCCAGCATTGCTCTCCTCCCTGCTCGGGCTCTGTGCTCTGTGTGCACTGAGCCTACAATAAAGAAAGCACACTTTTAGGGGTGAATTTATATTAAACATATTGTCAGTAATGTATAGAATCATAGAATTTTAGGGGTTGGAATGGAGCTCAGAGCTCATCCAGCCCCAAACCCCTGCCCTGGGCAGGGATACCTCCCACCAGAGCAGGTTGCTCATGGCTTTAGCCAACCTGGCTGTGAACACTGCCAGCAGTGTTTGGGCCAGCCACAGCCTCCCTGGGCAACCTGGCACAGTGTCTCACCACCCTCACAGGGAAAATTCTCCCCAAGATCTAATCCAATGTCTCTCTTTCAATTTCTCCCCATTCCT
>NW_008656911.1:264-866 GCF_000695815.1 Acanthisitta chloris | reverse complement strand
AGTGACCGCGGCGCTGGCGGGACAGGGTCAGGCCAGTGCAGCAGTCGTCCTCTTGCGAGGAAAGGACAAGAAAAGCCATGTGGCACAGGCCCAGGGAAGGCCCCGCACAAAGGCACTGTCCATCCATCCCTGGCCGCAGCCCAACCACCTGCCCAGCTGTGTCACACCAGTGTCCCCAGCACTGCTGCCTGGGGAGGACTGAAGGGCTGGCAGGGCTGGAGGGCTGGCAGGGCTGGCTGTTCAGCTGGGACCTGGGGTATGCAGGTCCTGCGGATTGGGAACCCAGCCAGGGCATGAGCAAGGACACGGAGTGGGGTCTCCATGTGATCCCCACTGCCCGCAGGCAGCTCCATGTCAGCCTGTGGGAGGAGGCACTGGGGGGAGCTGATAGGGGTCACAGCCCAGCGGGACAGTGTGCCGTGCTCCCTTGTGCTGTCCACAAATGCAGGACCCTCCGAGCAACTCTCAGCATTGCTGAGCTGCAGGCTGGGGTGGGGGCTGTGGTCCCCCTTCAGTAACCATCTGACCCCCCAGGGCTGCCACAGTGACCCTGCCTAGGACCTCTGCCCACCTGGCACTGGGCAGTTTTGGTACCCATGACC
>NW_008656911.1:0-206 GCF_000695815.1 Acanthisitta chloris | reverse complement strand
TCACATAGCTACAGGTCACTGTGAGGGGGCTGGAGCCACGAGTTACCCCAAAACTCCTGGAGCTGGGTTTCACCACGAGGACCTCACCATGATGCCCAGGGCCATGTGCACAGGCACTGGGTGTCCCCAAGGCCACCTCTACTCTCAGGGATCCCAAGGAAGGGCCTCCAGTGGGTGCTGCCTCCCAAACCACGCTCCCCACCACC
>NW_008656910.1:0-260 GCF_000695815.1 Acanthisitta chloris | reverse complement strand
CAACTGAGGTCAAAGAGACCCCAAAACTCAATGGAGAAGCTCAAAATGTCCCCAAACCTCCCCCAGTTCCAAACTGGGACAGGGATAGAAACCCCCAACCCATTTTTGGGGGGTCTCAGGTTGTTCCCCCCTCCCATTTTGGGGTCTCCCACCCCCCAAATCTTGGGGGTCTCACCTGCTCCGGGGTTTGAGGTACCCCCCAGTTCCACCCTGCCCACGGAAGGTGTCGTAGCTGCCTCGGCCGTAGGGACCTTGGGGGT
>NW_008656909.1:0-10635 GCF_000695815.1 Acanthisitta chloris | reverse complement strand
TTAAAATACAGTATTAGTGGACTTCCTATGCATATAAAAAGGTTGCAACCTTTCTTCCAAGCAGCCATTATGGCTGGTTTTTTATGATATGTCCAGGACTATTATTGTGGAGGCCAGCTGACATGAAATACTATGTCCATATTTTTAACTTGTTCTTAAGAACATTGTAGTTGCATGCAGACCACCTACTGGGACTAAGGTCTTCTGCAAACTCCAGAGTTGTATTCAGATCTGCAGTTCTTTGGGAGACTAGCAAACGACTTGGACCAAATCTGTGTCAGGGACCATTCAAAAAATTTGACAGTATAGGCAATTGGGTTCCGATGCCTGGGAATGTTCTTTGGTACACATGTCCCTAGATTTGCAGGCAAGTGTACAGTTATTGCAGATAACACACAGTAATTTGAGATCATAAAATTCAATGTGACCTCGTTAGCGTCTGAGCAGTATCTGTTGTGGTTATAAATTACACTAATGTGCACTTTTTGAATGCTGTTGTTGTCTCTATTGAATTCTTCAATATCTTGAGGTTCTGAGAAAAATAATTTCATACATTCTGTTTGCTACCTTCAACATTAATAGAATTGAGTACTTTTACTGACACATGTATTAAAAAAATACAGCACCTACATTTTTTGCATATGTTCTTTTACATTCCACTGGGTATGAATGAATTTATCTATCCATAATGCTTTCAAATATATTTGCAAATATACAGTGAAATGTTTTGATGTTCATCATCATCTCAGTAGCTGAGCATCATATCACACAATTTCTGCTGAGTTTTGATTGAGAAGTTAAGTAAAACCTCTCACTTTTGGCAGCACTTATTGACAAGATTTGTACATTAACAAAGTGAATATTATTCAGTGTTCTAACTGATTAAGTAGGCAGAAATTAGTGTCAGTGTATAGAGAGCCAGTGTGTATATAGTGGTGTATAAAATGAATCAGCAACAATACTGTAGCTGCAAGTACATGTCGTGCCACACATTCCATATCCATATTGTTAAACTCTCTTTCCTCCCAAGCAGTATGGCCTTTCCCATGCTTCCTGTAGGGAACAGTAAGTAGCTCATGCTTCTTCCCAAGTGGTCCTGAGCATACCCTGGAAGAGTACTGATTTGAATAGGCTAAAACTGGACCAGTAGTGTGCTGTTAGATAGTATTGACAGATGCATGCTTGAGCTTGAGCTTGTGCCGTGACTTTATTTTGTTTACCACAGTAAATATTGGCAGTGAGTCCTATTTATATTTTAGTGTAGAACATACTTGTTTTACTTAGGGAGATCCTTACATGCCATGCCTATCCTATCCCTCCAGGGACCATTTTAATACAGCACATCTATCTTCTTGGGTTTAGTCCCTGTTTAAATCTTTGGAATAGGAATGAATCTTCTGCCACTTAATAACAGCACTGGGTCTTGGTTTTCTCATAAATCAAGGTTATCAGCTTTCCCAAGCACAAGACATGACACGAGATGTGACTAATGGGGGACAATTTTGAAAATGTAAAATATCTCTCTGATACGATAAGAGCAGTAAGAAAAAGAACAAGAGAACTTGAGTTCTCTAGCAATTGGAAAGGCCAAAGATGCTAATTAGCTTTCATTAAAGAAGTCAATTTCAATGAACTGCTGAATGCTGTTCATACAAAACCGAAGAGCCAACGGTAACTGTTTAATTCTGAAGGAGAGAAATAAAATAACTTAATCAACTACTTGACTATAAACATCATACAGACAACAAGGAGATGAGTAACTTAACAGCATTCTCATGAACAAATCATGTTAAACCAGTTTGATTTCTTTGTCTAGGTCTGAGACACTGAGGAACAATAGCTAGTAGATATCTTGATTTTAATAAAGCCTGTAGGGAATAGGCTGTATCCTGTACTTTTATGCTGCATCACATGCCGTTTTCAGAAACTAGCAAGGAAACATGTCAGGATTACTTTAATTTAGGGTAAAAATCCCTAGTTAGAAAGTCAGACTGAGGTAGTTATCAATGGTTCAGCATCAAAAGTTTGTAACAGCTGGAGTTCTACATGCATCTGCTGTGTATCTAGTACTATTCAGGATTTTTAATCAACATCCTTAAACATTGACTTAAACGTAAAGAAATGGGATAAAGTTGGCATGGTGGAGCTGCAGTTGTAGATAATCCATTTAAAAATTGAAACTGTGTTATGAAAAAAATAAGAGAAAACATCAGAAGGAAGGACAGAGATTTACCAATACAGGTAGGAAAAAATAGCCACACAGTAATAAGGTGGGCACAACTAAATACAGATTCAGCAGAAATAAAGGAAGCCATAGCCTAAAGTAGATCACAAGCTGAATGAGAGTTAAGAGTGTTGAATACTGTTTGGTGTTTATCACTTCAAGTTTCTGAATCTGAAATTTATTTGCACATTGAAACCATACTTTGTTTGCGAAAGACAGACTTCCTTTTGCCATATGTTTCAGTTATTCTTTGCAGATAAGCATATTTTATCTGAGTTAGACATATGGCTACTTTCTGGTTTACTAGAAAAACTACAATTTGTTAGAAGGGCACATATTATGTCAGATATTAAGAGGAGGACACTTGTTAAGATGCATATTTGCCTTCTACTCTTCAGCAATGTTAATGTCTAAATTGAAGTACTTCATTCATTTTTTTGAGTGTTTTACTTCAAGAATAGGTAGAATAATTTCAGAGAATCGATGAGAAAAGAGCAAGGTTTGCCAGAAATCCAGGGACATCCATGACAGGGGAAAAACTTGAAATCTTTGATCTTGAGAATATAAGAGGATGAATGGAGGCATATGGCAACAATTTTCACGTATTTTTAAACTGTTGCTAAAAGGAGCAGGTTAAGCTGTTCCCTGTCTGTGGTGTACAGAGCAAACAGTAATGATTCCAATTCACAGGACAGGTTATTTATTTTATACTGCAATATTTTTAAACCATCCAAATTTTGCTGCATTACTCAGTTAAACCTGCTGGCTTTACGACAATGGAGACTTCCTGAGCTGTCTGTAATCCTTAGCTTCCTTGTTCTTTTGCATTTAGATAGTTTATCTTTAGCGCCTACACCATCGCTTTTTAATTTGAATTTATTTTTCTTTCATCCATGACTACAACCTCTGTCTCACAGCCTTCTGTTACACGAACTTCAGGGCATGAGAATCTTCTATCATAAGCTGCTGGAAGCTTTCAGGAAGTTGGATTTTGAATCATTAGTTTTGAATTCATTAGCTCTATGCTGAGACAGCTTTCCTTTCTGTCTGTTCTGAAAGTGTGCTTGTATTTGTTGATGCATTTTGGACTAATTTGCTCCTGTTTCACTGTTCTTCATGTGTAAAATTCTTGTTTGCTAAGAATGTATGTTCAACTTACCCTTCAGATTATTTCCTCCAAATGGAAATAACTGATGATTGCATCGTTTCCATGGAAGGACTCTATGGTTTCTTCATGAGATGGTTTGAACCTTTAGGCCTCTCCAGTATTCAACTCTCAGACCTCTATGGTCTCTCCAGCACTTGATTACCAAACCTTTTATCACGAAATAAAACTGTACAGAAAAATTCTCTTAAACTATATGAAATGTCTTGACTTGAAGCAGAAAATCAAGGAAATTTGCATTAAAGTAAAATACAGCATAAATTTCTACTGTCCACAGAAATGCAGTGAGTTTCACTTGCAATATTCTGAACATTTTTTGTTACTTTGGACTATACCAAAGGGCACAAGTATGGTGTGCCTTTATTTTTGCATCATATTTTTTAGTATTTTTTTGAATTTCAGTACTCTCAAGCTTTGTTTCTTTCTTTGTTTCTTTGCTCAGTACGTAGTTGTTTCATCAAAATTCTATCCAGAGCATGTCTGATGGTTTTTGGTTCAATAATGGCTCTGTTGATATGGAAAAGTTGTTAACTACTTAATACAAGAGGGTGAAAATTGGATCACTGTTAATAAGCTTATTAATAACAAAGTTTACTAATAAGTGAACAAGGATATACAAGGAAACAACGATGTGCAAGGATTGCTTATTGAAATAGAGCCCCACAATCAGGAATTTGCTGTAGATTTAGGGAGTACCAACAACGTGCTACAGCATACATCCCTCTTAGAAATTAATCCCAGTGTGACACACAAATATACAGTTACACAAAAATAAGCAGAACGTCATACACAATATACTGTACAACTATGGCAAGGGAGTATTACAGCCAAGTGCTACCAGTATTTATACTCAACAATTTTTGTCCTTGCAGGGAGCTGAAGGATGAGACAGGCTATTAGTTTGTTTTCAGATGTAGACAAAAGCATTCTTTCATAACCACGACTTAAGAAAGTTGGCAGATTCTTAAAGGAATGAGATGAAGAGCATCCACTCAAATTACTCTTGAGCAAAAGAAGAGAGGCAGTTCAATAAAAGACTAATTTGGCTAAATTTTGAGGTTTTCAATGAAATGAAGAACCAGAAAAATGACCTGAGAAAGGAGGAGTCGCATAAAAGGTGGAAACTAGGTCAAAGTTTAAATAGAAAATTGATATGATGTGCATGTAGAGGTGAAATCCAACATACCAAGGTGCAGAAGGTTGTACAACTAGTTTTTGTTTTCTCTGCTTCATTATCTGAAAGGACAGTGTTACTTCACCAACTTATTTCCATTAACATAGGTCCTACTTTTAAAAGTTGGGTTTTTTTCCTTGAAAACTGCATGGTATACATTAGAAGTATAAAATAATTCTCAGCTAGTACATGCCAAAGAAAGTAAAAGGGAGACTAAAATCTTCAGGAGGAAAGTTGTCAAGGTTTTTATTTTAGGTATTTAGTTAGTATGATAAATACTTCCCTAGTTTTTGGTGTTTGGTTAGTATGATCTGATGTGTTTCACAAATATTTTTATTGCAATAAAGATTAAACATTATTAAGCAAAGATTCTGCATGAAAACTTCTAAATATTTCTAAATTATTTATTGAAGAACACTGTGCTGAATAATCACTTTAGACAACATGTGGAAAATGAAAAAAAAACATGATCAGAATTTAGGGGAGGAAATATAACTTCTATCAAAATGTCACATGGACATTCTACATTCTTGTTAGAAGAAAAAATCAACAACATACTGTGTTTTAAAAAGCAAAGACAGAAAAGAGGATAACAACCAGTGAAAAATCAGTATGTCTTTGTATATTTTATAAGTATCTGTAACAAAGTACCTTCTAGTACTCTGCTTGAGAGATACTTGTCTATTAACAAGAAACTAAACTAATAATCAGGATATATTCCAGAGCACTATTTCTGCGTTGCATTTTAACTAGATGACTCCAAAGAATGAATTCATATGTTTAGTCCACAAAAAATGAATGAGAACTGGTCTATATTGTTAAAATTTCAGGTTTTCCATATTACACTTCTAAAAGCAGACTCAACAAATTGACCTTGACATGTAAATACTTTCTTTTACCTACAGATCAGGTACACAGAAGTGTAAACTAAGTGCTGGGTGCAATAATGTAAGAAAAACAGTTGCAGTTTTAATTGCATCATAGAAAATTCTAGAAAAGGCAGACTTTTTCAAGAACAGTAGGAAAAACTGTCTTCAGCACTGCTTGGAAATGTAGAACCTCTATTACTAGATGTCTCTGAGAACAAGTTAGAGAAATTTTATTATTAATTACTTTGGTACACTTGATTATACCGTAGAACTGAAGAATGATTTAAAGAGACCCCAAAATATCAGATGTGCTCTTTGCTTAACTGTGGAAAACTGAAAACTTAACTCCATTCCACACATTGGCTTTCTGCTTTAAAAATGCTTTCTGCATTCTAAAAAAAAAATTGGTAGATACTAATTTCCTCCCGCAAGGTGATTTGGCCTATACCTTAGATCAAAAGCATTTCCTGTCTCTTGTATGTATGGGTAGGAGAAGAAGGCAGCCAATTTCATACAGCAGTGACTTCAATTACTTCATTTAATCATTTAATCTCTGGCAGTGTTCAAAGCCAGGCTGGATGAGGCCTTGAACATTGTGGTCTAGTGTGGAGGTGTCCCTGCCCATGGCAGGGGGTTGTGACTAGATGATCTGTAAGGTCCATTCCAACCCCTAAAATTCTGTCATTCTGTGATTCTATGATCATCTTCCTGCTAACAAAGTGGTGTGCATATGTCAAATACTGCACATCAGTGGTAAAGGGTGCTGATAACAGAATGTGTCGCAGTCTTTCAAAAGTACTGTAAGACTAAGAACATAAAGCTGTGGTGTGCAGCAAAAGAGCAAACCTACCACAAAAATACCTCCATAACTTTGCCTCCATTTAATTATCTGTGAGTATCAGCAAATTAATAACAATAACAGAGTTTTTCTAATAAACCACTGTTTTAATTCTCTACAGCTAAAGCACCTGCAGCAGATAAGTGTTTCACAAGGAATCTCATTTATCTCTGTAAGAAAGCTTCTGATTGCACAATAATGAAAGATTATGTAGAACTGGAAAAGCAGCATAATCTACCATAAACAGGTACTGAAGAGTGAAACTTGAGATGCCAAAATACATTTGAAAACGAGAGTGTGTCCCTACATAATTACAATTTGTTTTCCTCTGCCATTTTCACATACATAGGATGAAATTCTCTTGTCTGCGCAACAGGCCTAGTAAAATGGAGATCAGGCAATTAGACTGTTAGCTTTGCCATCCTGAAGGGAGCAGCCATAAAAACAAAAGTTTAAAACCAAGAAACAGGAATCATTTGCAAGACAAGAATAATTACTTTAAAACCCCTTATTTTATAACAATAAACTACAATTCTAGAAACCTGAAGTTTGTGCATAGTGCTAAAACACGGTATTAAACTTTTACCATAGACATTTCATCTTTGTGTGTATATTCTGTCATGTGTTGAGCACCTTAATCCCGTTCAGATCATCTGAGTTGGTTTTATGTACTGTCACCTACTGTGCCTGAGCTCCGGGGAATTATTATTCTAGCTCCTCATGACCATTTGGTGGAATACTGTCATCTGGGTTCTAAACTAGGACATTAGCTCCTGAGAGTTAACCTAAATCCTGACAAGGACTGTGTCTGTCTACTCTCCATCATCCTGATGTGTCAGTGCTTACCTTCTGCACCAGAAGTTCTTTCAGCATGTAGCTGTGCACACTCAAACATGTTTAGGAGTATTTGTTCTGCAGAAGTGACTTTTCCTTCTGTCAGGAACATCTAATACCTATAGCTCAGGTGTTATTGGTAGACAGTGTAATGTTCTTGTCTCTATTTCCAGAGCTAGTTTTACTTTCCAGTGATGGTCTGGTGTAAATACTTCCATCAGTGACCTGGATGACACATGAGCATTAGCAAATTTACAAAAGGTGGTAAATTAGGGTCAGGCCGAGAGATCAAGTGACAGAGCTTCAATCCAGAGAATACTTAATAAGCTCAAAGAGTAGGTCAAAAGAAGACTAAGTTGGAGTAACGTCATACATCAGTACAGGCTGGGAACCAGCTGGCAGGACAGCAGCCCTGAAAAGGACCTGGGATATGTAATGTATGTCAAGTTGAATATGAGCCAACAGTGCTCTCTTACTGTAACACCAGCAATGGTACATTGTGGTATTATAGTGGGAGGGTAACTGCAGCTCTACTGCTATATTCCTCAGTACAGGAGAAATGTCAACAAATTGGAACAGGGGGCCTCTGGGGTGGTTAGTATATCAGAGCATATGATGCACAGGTAGAGAGAGAGGGAAGAGGGTTTGTTTAGCCTGAAGAAAAGAAGCTTGATGGAAGATCTAGTTGTATACTTCGACTACCTGAAGGGCCAGACTCTTCTAAAAGTGTACAGTGCAAGAACATAGTGGTCAGAAGTTGCAACAAGTGAGATTTGGATTGGAATAAGGAAAAAGTACTCCAGAGAGAGTGGTTAAACACTGGATTGGTTTAGCTAAAGGGGCGGTTGAAATCTCCATCTTTAAAGTTCTCAAAGGCATCCCTCTCCACTGGCTTATGAGAAATTAGGAATTTATCCTCTATCATTCCTCTCCTAAGGTCAGAAGTTTGATTTTAGATTTTGTTTGTTAGGGAAGCACTACCTCATATGGATTCTTAAATTGAGCAGAGCATGTTTGGCCTTAGGGGAGTATAGCAATAATTTGATTTGAAGAAATTGCTTTTGCTGCCTTTACACTTTATTTTCTGTGCACTATGTTTTCTGTAATTTTGTGATGGTAGCTCCTTACCCTTCGCTGGGAATACCTCCGTGAGAACAGCATGAGCAGACAAAATTAGCATTACTTTTTTATTTGCTTCTAACTCGAGGATGGTTCATAAACCCTCTTACAAGACTTTGTATTTTTAATGAGTTGCCCAGGTTATTTAAGTCTTTCTGGAGTTTTTTATGTAGTTCTATTGAAAAAAACCATTTATTGTTATACACAAAAAGCAAAGCATTCTTATTTTAGATTAAAGTAACAAAAATAATTAAATAAAATAAATTAAAAACAGCTGCTGTCCCTGCAGATAGGCAGTCTTGCTGGGACAGTAAAACTCAAGTACCAAGAAAACAAACATAATTCATATCCACTTCTGCTTGCCAGAGTGCTTTGAGTGTACATTATACTGCTACTTTGCGTATGGTTTATTTTTTGCTTTCTTTTGCTTTCCATGGAAGTTTTTCTGATTAGTGTGTTCTGTCTCATGAATGGCTTGAGTAAATTACGTGAAGTTGCTGTTTTTCCGCTCTCCAGATTTTGTCTCTTCATGTCATAATATTGTAAATCTCTGTGTGTTGATTCCTTCTTTTCAGTCTGTGTTTTGTAAGAAATTGTCACAGACATTTCCATTGCTAGTTTTCTACTGTGTGGCTATACTTCTCTCTTTGCAGAATTTAATTCTTTATATGAATATACAGAAACAAAGCTCAAAATCAAAGTAGGGATGCTCCATTAGTTAAACACGCTTCTAGTTTGAAACTACTATAATAGAACAGCATCAGTTAAAAATGTGATTTATTCATTGTAACTGTTTGTTCCTTGTTAACAGACTATCACATACAGACCTTGATTGAGTCTTAGAAAGAATAATTAGTAATTGCCAAGGAGACAGAGAATTACCATCATTATGGACAAGTTGTTTTGTCTTGCAGTTTTGCTCATCACTCATAGTGCACAAAGAAGGATACAATAAAAGGAAAAAAAACACAAAATGCAACAGAGAAAAGGAGATCTAAGTAAAGATTAACTACTAGTAATTACGTCAGTATTCAACTGATAACCTAGAATGCTTTTAGCATACTAATGGTCTTTTATGTGATTTCTTCTACCTAAAAAGTATGATTCTGGTTAAAAGGTGAATCAGTGCCCCCACATAATCCTGGAGGGAAATTAAATTATTTTGGTTGAAAATAACTGAGTGGAAAATTGGATAGCCTTGATAGGAGGTATTTCATATTTAGGATCCAGCTATTTTTTTCACTGGTTTCTGAAAGACTAGGTAGTTACTGATGGCAGAGACCTCTTCCTACAGGTTTTCTGCATGGAAGAGGCTTGAAAATGTTCATGTGTTGGAGGACAAGATGCATCATACTTCCTGTTGTTGTAATTTCTTGATTTAAACTGTGCTAACTACTGTTAGAACACCAGTCATGCTGGGTCAGATGAAAAGTCCATCTGGTTCACTATCTCTTCTCCAACTGCAGCCAATAAATGTTTCTTGAGGAATAGAAAAGGCAAAATATAACAGCTTTCTTGTTAAGCTAAAGAATACTCAATAGATAATGAAATACTGATCATCTAAAATATTTTTCTACGCAATGATTATTCAGATGTTAAGTAAGACAGCATGTGGTGGGTTGACCCTGGCTGGATGAAAGGTTCTGACCAAAGCCACTCTGTCTTTCCCCTGCTCAGCTGGATAGGGGAGACAAAATATGATGAAAGGCCTGTGGGTTGAGGTAAGGACAGGGAGAGATCACTCACTGATTACCATCACAGGCAAACCAGACTTGGCTTGGGGAAAATTTATTTATTATCAATCAAATCAAGGAAGTATAATGAGAAATAAAAGTCAGTCTTAAAATACTTAAAGCCCATCCCTTTTTCCCAGGCTCAGCTTCACTCCTGATTTCTGTACCTCTTCCTCCCTAGCAGAGCAGGGGAACGGGGAATGACGGCTGCAGACTGTTCATCACATGTTTGTCTCTGCTGCTCCTTCCTCCTCAGTGGGAGGACTCCTCACAGTCTTTCCCTGCCCCAGTGTGGGTTCCCTCCCATGAGAGACAGTCCTCCATGAACTTCTCCAGTGTGAGTCCTTCCCACAGGCTGCAGTTCTTCACGAACTGCTCATGCATGGGTCTCTTCCATGGGGTGCAGTCCTTCAGGAACAGGCTGCTCCAGTGTGGATCCTTTCCACAGGGTCACAAGTCCTGTCAGCAAACCTGCTCAAGTGTGGGCTTCTTTTTCCATGGCCACGGGTCCTGCCAGGAGCCTGCTCCAGCATGGGCTTCCCATGGAGTCACAACCTTCTTTTGGGCATCCACCTGCCCTAGTGTGAGGTTCTCCATGAGCTACAGGTGGAGTTCTGCTCCACCATGGATCTCCATGGCCTGCAGGGGGACAGCAGCCTCACCATGGGCTGCAGGAGGA
>NW_008656908.1:0-1560 GCF_000695815.1 Acanthisitta chloris | reverse complement strand
GCTCCCCGCGCGCCTGCATTGTGCTCCCGGCAGGGAGCGCGGAAGGCGAGAGGATCGGCCCAAACCTCTGCCCGGGGGCTGCAACCTGTGCTGATATTGTAGACTCGAGGGAACAGTGAACCGGTAGGGCTGGCCGGCCCTGCCAGCTGTGTTTCTCCATCTTAGTGCTGCCAGTGCGGGCTGCAGGCAGAGCCGTGGGCTGGCTCTCCCTGGAGCCGGGGCTGTCATTGCTTTCCCCTTAAAAAGAAGTGTGGCCTTGCAATGATGCCGCTGCATGGATGTGTCCTATCCCTTAGCACTCAGCATGGAGCCTCTCCGGCCTGTCTGTATTCTGCTCTTTCCGCAGGCTCAGCTGAGAGTTTCCGCTCTTTTCTTCTCCTCTTTGAGCATGAATGGGGTGTTGGTTCTCTCTGGTCTGGGGCTTGGTTGCAGGTGTCACACAGCCTCCCGTGCAGTGCAGTGGGTGCCTGCTGCAGTGGGACACTGGAGCAAGCAGGCCAGGCTTGGTGGGACACTGTGTCTGAGATGCTGCCACTTTCTCTGCAGCGACCTCAGAGTTGCCTTCAGAGGTTGCCTGCTGCAGTGCAGTCTTCTCTTTTCCAGCTCACCTGAACTGTGTTTTTTCCATCAGGAACCTGGGGCAGTGGGAGGGCACAGCTCATGATGAACATCCCCCATCTTCTAGCACATCCCTGATGCCACCTCCCCATCTTCCCTGCTTCCTAGTTCAGCCTGGGACTCAGGGTAGTGGACACACTGCAAGCTACCTCTGTGGATTCCACTGTGCTTGCAAAGTTGGCCAAAGAGGGGTAAGGAGGAGGTAAGGGGTAAAGCAGGCAAGATTTGGCCACTGGCTTGGGAAGGTGCACTGTAAGCAGCAGACACATGTGACCCCTGTGCAATGGCATCCAGAGCTTTTTACAAACTCCAAATGGTGATTTTGGGAAAGAGGTGTCAGTAATATGGCCTGGGTGGGAAATGCCTTATATATATGTGTATGTTGCAGGGGTGGGTGTGCTCAGAGCCCCAGAGTGTGTGCTGTTGGGGGGATTAACTTGGGTGCAGCTTTGCAGTGCCTTTCACCCTTCCTGTGGTTGTTCACAGAGCACTGTGGGTGTTGGAGGGAGGCACTGCGTGAGACAGAAAAAGAACAAGAGGGTTTCAACCAGCCACTTCTCTCCAGCAGCTGCTGACATAGCATCCACCTGGCCTGGTTGTGCCATCACCCATGGCACAGGACAGAGCAGGGAGTGTGACACTGGAACAGTGACAAGGAGGGCAGAGCAGGATGGTGCTTTTGGGGTCAGAGCCATTGGTAAGGACAGAGCAGGCAATGCCACCTGGGGTCAGTGCCATCAGGGGCAGAGCAGGCAGAGCCAACAGTGGCTTCAGCATCAGTGCCATGGGGACAGAGCAGGCAGTGCCATCAGCATCAGTGCCATGGGGACAGAGCAGGCAGTGCCATAGGGACAAAGCAGGGCAGTGCCATGGGGACAGTGCCACGCGGACAGCTCAGGGCAGTGCCCTCGGGCTCCGTGCCGGGAGGACAGCGCAGACAGT
>NW_008656907.1:53492-63094 GCF_000695815.1 Acanthisitta chloris | reverse complement strand
TGGTTGAATCTATGATTCTATGATTCTTAATTCTATTAAACTATTTTAGCTTGTTGTTGGTCGTAATGGCTTCTTTCACTAAGCCAAGCCCTTCCCAGTAGAAGGCATGTGTTAGCACAGCACTTCCAGTATTGGCTTTGTTAGTAGTTTTTATGCTGTCTGTAAGTATATAATTCTCTTACCACTTTCATTTTATTGTTAACAAACTTCCAAGTTTTGATAGTTTCACTTTCTGAAGGTTGGTGCATCATGCTGGTTTATTTTAGTGAACATTTTCCCTGTGGGCACATTGAATTTGAGTATGTTATAGCTACTATTAAAGACAACTTGTACTGCAAGGTTTTGCATCAGGTGTGTCACTTGGTACCAGTTCAGTAGTTGCATTTACCTTTGTAGCCTTCCTAACCACCTTCTCTGTAAAACTGCTACTGATAGCATCCAAACATTTTACCTCTTCAGTCACCCAAAGCCCTTGTGTTTTCTGCCCTTGCTGCCTCTCCCATTTCTCTCAGCACTTCAGTTATCACTTAACTCGTATAACCTCATCATTGGCTTCAGAGGTTGTATGGATAATTTAAAGTGATCAGTTTAGTTCTAAATGAAAAGAACCACAAATACTTATGTGCAAAGAGAGGTATATTTACATAACCATTTCTTAAAGTATTGTTTAAGTTGACTGAGCAGGCAGTAGATGAATGATAAAAGGGAGGAAAATGCCAAAATAGGGCATTGTAATTGATGATGGATTTGTCATTGATGAACAAGAAAATTGAGGTGATTTGATTAGTCTTTTCTATGTAATATAATACATGTCTACTTATAAAAGAAACTTATTTCTTACAGATGAAATTCTTTAGAATATTCATATTCTAATAACCATAACTTTTCAATTGGAAGTACAAGTTAAATTCTCTGTCTTTTTTTCCTATATTCTGCACGGCTGCTCTTCAAAGGACCAGTGAAGTCTATTTGAGTGGATTATAAAGGCATTAAATTCTAAAATTTGCAAATTATCACTATAATGCAAAAAGAGCGTTTTGTGTATTTAATTCTGTGAACTATTTTATAGTTCAGGTTTTAATTTAATTCCAAAATATAAGGTATAAATATTATTTCATACTGAGCACTAGTGCTGAGGTGCAATTTGGAAGTGTTGTTCTTAACAGAGTTCATTCTAACCCCAGTCTCAATAAAATAAGTACCGATCTGAAGTCATGTTAGCAGAGAGAATGGTCAAATTAATGTATTCTCAAAAGCTTTTCTTTCTTAGTAATGTGAAAAATCTTATGAACTGAAGCCTGGAAAGCTTCTAGTTGAAAGGGGAAGGAGGAGAACAAAGTAAATATATAAAGATGGAATGGGAGAAGTGGTAAAAATAATAAGATATGTAAAAAAAAATAGGGAATTAGAAGATTGATGTACGTGTGCACTGGGGAATGAGATGCTGGAGAGCAGCACTGCAGAAAGGGACCTGGGTGTCCTGGTCAATGGCAAGTTGAATATGAGTGGTAAGTGTGCCCTGGCAGACACGAGAGCCGGCCGTGTCCTGGGGAGCGTCAGGGAAGGCACTGCCACAGCTGGTTGAGGGAAGTGATTGTCCTCCTCTACTCTGAGCTGGTGCAGTTTCACCTCAAGCGCTGTGTGCAGTTTTGGGCACCACAATATAAGAAAGATATTAAGCTATTAGAGAGTGTCCAAAGGAGGGCAATGAAGATGGTGAAGGGTCTAAAGGAGAAGCCATGTGTGGAGTGACTGAGGTCACTTGATCTGTTCAGTCTGGAGGAGACTGAGGGTGGAACTCATCGCTGCGTATAACTTTCTCACAGGGGGAGATGGAGGGGCAGGCACTGATCTCTTCAGTCTTGTGACCAATGACAGGCCTGAGGGAACAGCATGAAGATGTGTCAGGGGAGGTTTAAGCTGGATTTTAGGAAAAGGTTCTTCACCCAGAGGGTGGTTAGGCACTGGAACAGGCTCCCCAGGGCAATGGTCATGGTACCAAGCCTGACAGAGGTGTTCTATGGCTCTTGATAGCAAGTAGAAAAAAAGAGACTGAAACAGTTAAAAGCCAGCAGTTTTGGTTCTCTGGTCTTCCAGTGTGTGTCATCTTCAGATTGCTTTAATGTTGGTAGGCAGGCCTTGCCCGGTCAGCTGGCATGGCTGTTTGGAGAGGAGCCTCTTGTTAACACTTGTGCTGCCAGAGCAACACAAAAAATGTTTCTTTAAAAAGAGGAAACAGCAGCCTGAGCAAATAATTAGAGAAAAGGATTCTAAGGCTTCTGACACTGGATAAAAATGAATGTACTTGTGCCAGAAGAGAGGAGAAAGTTGTCATCCTAGTTTCCTAGACTGATAAGCATTTGCAGCTTGCAATTTGACAAAATTGGTGGGTTGAGTCTTGGGCTGTGGACTGTGCTGGCTGGCACTAAGGTGCTCTCAAAAACTGCAGAAACTTGGCTCTCTGTGCCCTGTTGCTCAGACCAGCAGCAGTAGCATCTGTTCTTCCCTGTGCACTAAACTCAAATCACAGCTTCCAGCATACCATTTAATAAATAAAAAGGTCCAACTGTTGACATGAGAAAATCCTCTGTGCTCAGTCCACCAGCCCAGATGAGTTTGTTCTCTAGCTGGCAGGTGTTGCCAGCTGCCCCTTGGACTACTAGGGGATTGGATAACTTCTGATGACTTTAGTTAACATTACAGGGCCAGTTTCTTCTTCTCAGCTTGATCTGAGCAAGAGCCAGTTGTGCCTCAGTGTCTCACCTCAGACTTGTCCATTTTTTCACTTGAGCTTCTGACAGATTCCAGGTGATGAAAAGAAGCAACAAAAGTGGCCATATGGGACAAAATAATACTGTGAGTAGTTTCTGTGTAGTGTTCTGCCGTATCTTTTAAGGCAACATGCATCTCCTTTCAGTGTTACATAACATCAGCAGCATTCCCTTCAGAGAAGAGAGTGTAATTTCTTCTTTATGTATCTGAGCAAGCCACTACTCCCTCAGCTGTTGGCATCTATCACCAAAGAAGCAGCATATACTCCTCTGCTTTGATAGTCATAGTTCATCTCTCTGTGTCATTGAGTGCTGCCAGAGATGCATTCTGTGCTTCCCTTTTCTGCAGAGAAAACTGCAAATGCTGCTTCACTGTGGGAACTCCAGAATTTCTTTTTGTAGTCCAATCTCCAACTAAACCTTCATAATTCGCATGTAGAAATGGAAGAGATTCTCGTATGGAAGGTTTTGTGAGGGATGTTGCTGAGCTTTTCTGACACATCCTCTGGGGGACTGTTTTCCCAAATGGGTGGTAGATTAAGATACAAGCAAATACAGCAGAGCTGCAGAGCAGGGAGCAGGTGTTGCATTTTAATTTTTGTTTAGGAAGAGGTCAGAGATCCCTAGGGCCCCATTTATGGGACCTGCTGTTTGTGAAATCCTACGATCAGAGATCAATGGTGTTCCCATTTAAAGATTTAAGTGTCTCTCCCAGCCCTGTACCATTTCCCTCCTAGCCTATGCTTTCTAGCTGAGTCTCTGAAAGTAATGGCAGCAGCTTGTTAGGGGCCTAAGCTTTCTAATTAATATTTTGGAAGCGAGGATCCCTTTATCCCTTTGCTATACCTGCTTGTTCTTGTGAATTAGATTGGTCTTTGCTTTTAAAGTTAATTCCAAGCATGGTTGTTGCCTTCTGTCTTACAGTATCTCTATTTCTTCTGGCCTTTTAGCACTCTTTCTGCCAGGTAATGATGCTCTTTCAAGTTTGACTTTGCTTCCTTTCCTCTGAATTAATAATTTTGAATTATTTTCTTTCTTTATATATATATTTAAAGAAAAAAAATCTATATATATATACATCATTAAGAAAATAACTTTAAGAGCTATCTACATGGATTAAGGATCTGCCATTCTGCTGTAAATGTAATAATCTCCAAAATTTTGCAAGTCAAGTGTCATTGTCTGAAGAAACCTGCTGGGCAAGGGAGATGAGGTTTTTTTTCTGGGTTTTAGTAAGGTTATTTTCATGGTCATCTTCAAACATTAAGCCTCCTGCCTTAAACTCTCTTTTGTTGTCCTGCAGTGCTTGCATATTTTCTCTCCTGTCATGTAAGACATCTTTGCACTTTACCCTCTTTTGCTTTTTGGACATACCTTGTGGGCCTTCATGTGCCTACTGCTTCTGTGGCCGCACTCTTTCTATGCTACCAGGAGGAGTTCCTGAGTAGAAAAGTGAAAGCACTCATCTGCTAGTCTTCCTTCTTTTATCCTTGAGTCAGAGACACTCCAGTTATATTTTTGTCTGCCCCTGTGCCAAGATTATGCTTGTCATCCTATCTGTCCTGCCCTACCCCAGGCATTGTAGGTGGTCTAAAAGCTCTTCTCTCATAAATCTTCTGCCCCCGTATTTGTCAACACTTAGCCCAGCTTGCAGTACAGCAAGGTCACCCTGCTAATGTGTAGAAGTGATGCCAACCCTTGTCACTAGTCTTTGAGGTTCAGACATACAATCAGAAATTTGTATTGTCTCTCAAAGGTCAGATGCAGTAGAGAAACATTTAGTAGTCAATAGTTTGGACATTACAGCCCCCTGAGAAGAAATAAATTTGAATACTCACTGAGGAGCAGAAGAGTCCTGGACTGTCACTTAAGTAAACTTCCAAATAAGAGCTTATCCTGTCAGTGTATTTGCAGTATTTTTATTCTTCTCTTTCTATGTTTTTTAACTCTTATCTTTTCCTCCAGTTCATGAACATTCTTGTCCAGTGATGCTCTGCCCTAGCACTTCTGTGTCCATGAAATCAAGCTGGTTTTGTCTTTGCTGGTTTACAGCTCAAAACAGTTGGTTCCTCACCACCACCCCCACACCTGCCAAGAGATCATCTGATATACTAGAGCTCTAAATTAAGATACTGTGTGACTTGCAAATTCTGAATTGGTGAGCTGCTCACTTCATTTTCCCTGTCATTAGCTGATAGAAAGCACTATCTGAAATTTGTGACATGATGTTTTTCTGAATTTTACTATACTAAGCCTGTCTTGTTCAACAGTCTAATTAAGTACTACTGGCTGTTCTGAGGGTGAAGCACTTAAATTACCACTGGAAACAATTGAGTGAGAAATGTCTTTCTAAAGCATTTTGTAGTCCTTGTCTTTAGGAATTTTGTTTGTTTGTAGGGCTTTTGTTTGTTTGTTTGTGTTTTGTTGGTTTGGTTGGATTTTTTTTAATTTTATTTTTTTGCATAAGAAGAGTAGTTTAAGCTCTTCATCCCTGTGCTTATTTATGTCTGAAGTTGCATCTACAGTCAGCAGTCTGACACTACTTGTTTTCCTGGAGCAGCATCTATAAGTTTGTCCCTAAAGCATAATTGTCAACCATGAATTTAAATAATTCAGAATTGCTGTAAAATGACCAAGGAAGCTGCACAATTTGGGTGACTGAAGTTGACAAGCGTTGTGGCTGGTGAACAGAAGCACAGCCCCTTTCCTGTTCATTAAGAGCATCATTCTCCAGTCAGGGTTAGGACCTTTATTTCTGTAGTACGTAGCGTGTAAGACAATTGTAGCATGAATATAAAATAATTATTTGGAGTTATTTGAAATATGTGTTTCTAGGACCCAGTATTTCTGTGTAAGTCCAGTCTTGGCACCATAGAAACAATTGTCAATTTCCCAAGAAAAGCTACAACTGCATCTAAAAATGGAGATATGAGATGGGCACACTGTTCAAAATTATAATGGAAATAAGTATCTGAGAGAAAAGGAAGAGCCTGATCATTTCCACAGTGGAAAAGTTCAAGGAATGTGTCTGCAAGATTGTGATGTTGTTGCAACTTGTTTTCTTACCTTGTTAATCAGAATGATAAAGCGGAGACAGGAGATATTCCTCTTGCATCCAGAATGTCTTCCTGATGTACAGTCACGATTGATGCAGTTCATTTTAGAGATGTCTGTAAGAAAGCAGCACCAAGCACAGACTACTGCAATTAGAAAACATGATTCTATCATAAATTCTAACCCAGTGAAGAGAAGTGATTTGCCTTCTCACAGGTTTTTTTTTTTCCTTAGTATGCCAGAGTCAAATAGTCATCTTGCCAGGAGTCAGGATAAAAGCTTTATGCAAACAAAGGTCTCTTCTACGATTAGAAACCCCTCTGCTCTTCTCTTAAATCAGAGGAGGTGAAACACTTCTCTGAAGGGAGTTTGCAAGACAAAGTACCCAAAAGTTTTAAGATTATTGCTACTGTTCTCTATGGGCAGTATGATCCAATCAGAATAAAAATTTTGTTTGATCTAAGTTAAATGGGGGATTGCTGCTTACCTGCAATTTCCAAATCTACCAAACCTGAAGATAATTATAGACACAGTAAAAAAGTCACATGTTAAAGTCTATATGAAATATTTTAAAATTCCTCCTTCCCAAAAGTTTTAAGATTATTGCTACTGTTCTCTATGGGCAGTATGATCCAATCAGAATAAAAATTTTGTTTGATCTAAGTTAAATGGGGGATTGCTGCTTACCTGCAATTTCCAAATCTACCAAACCTGAAGATAATTATAGACACAGTAAAAAAGTCACATGTTAAAGTCTATATGAAATATTTTAAAATTCCTCCTTCTCCCTCCTTTTTTCTCTCTCTCTCTCTTTTTTTTTTTTTTTTTTTTTTTTTTTTTTTTTTTAATGTCTTCTGTCAGCAGAGTGTGGTAGGAAGAGTTAACAACAAGCATACAAGTGTCTTCAGGCATCCTTTGCCTGTCTGTCTGTGTAAGAGCCACCATTTTTGTAGATGCATATCCTTGTGGGGATGATCTGAGCATGAGAGTGGCCATAGTATGTCAAGGCCAGAACTGGCTCTCAAAATCAGGGTGTTGCCTCTTTATTATGAGAATGCAACTTCCTGTGGATGATTACATTAAATGATAATTCTAAATCATTGTATAGTGTAGTAAATAAGATGTATGATGAGACATCATATATGTAATAAGACTGTTGTTTGTTGATTTTAATAGCCTTTGGGATGTCAGCTTGAAAATGCAAAAAGCACTGATTAAGTTGTTATTAGGTAGCATTATATAAATATTTTGGTAGTGAAAAGCAAGAACAGGGAATATTAATTCTTTGAATAGTTCCTGTAGCTGTTATTAATCATGCAGATAATGCATAATATAAGATTGTTGTTATGTAAGATCCCTCCGTTTAAAATTGCCCTTAAAATGTGCAATTTGCATCTGCAAATGAAGCTTTTGTCTGAGGCAGTGGCAGCATTGCCATGTAAGAGCTGCTGAAGACTCTTTAGCAAGATAGCAAGGGAAATGGATGGTGCTTGGAGCTAACACTCCCACATTGCCTCTGGACAATTTGTTGAAACCGATTTTCAGGTTTCAGTAGAAGTTGCTCAGCAGCCTCCAGTGCTGGAGATTCCTCGGGGCCCCTTTTGTTTGGTGCAGGTGAACAGGGGACAGCGACTGACCTTGAACAGGGGTCATCAAATCAGCTGGTGGTAATGAAACAATGTGAAAGTACCTGAGGCTCACTGAAAATAGTATCAAACTGCTGTACATACATCTTTTAAATCTAAAAAATGCATTTCTTCTATTCCCAGGCAACAGATTTTCAAAAAGACTGCAGACAAAGAATACCTACTTTAGTATAAATTGTAGGTATACAAGTTGACAGCGATTGCCATCTTGTGTACAGTGATGTTCCTTGAAATGTATAGTACCTGCTTTGACTCAATTACAGCTGCCATAAAACTTTCAAATAATGTGAGCATCTTGCATGAGGGTCTACTCTACTTAATAAAAATGGAGTTATACTCTTTTTAATTACACTCGCAAGTAAGACTATGATTGGCTTAGTAACTGTGAATGTGAGTCTTGGATGGTAACTGCCCTCTAGGGATTTTTGTTAGTAAGTCTTGCCAAGTATTGCGAGACATGGGAGGAGGGGTTAATTGATAGCTTAATTAAATCTCTGTTCTTAATATTAAGTAATTCATTTTATACCATGCAGGTGCAGTATACAATACTGCCATTTGTGATAACTAGTTTCTATTTTTCTATTGCTATGTAAATAGCATGTTTATTGTAGAAACCAGTCTCTACTGCTGTCATTCACTTGATTTCTTAAATTTTTTTTTAGGGCTCATGATCCCCTATAATGAGCAGTTTATGTAAGACAACATTATCTTGTAGGTACTTAGATTCTGTAATTAGCATACAAGCTTGTAACTCCAGATTAGTGTTTTTACCTATTAAATCTGTAATATTAATGAATGCTCTTTCTCGTGAGAAAGGAAAAGAAGTTCTTTTAAAAAATAATGGAGGTAGGACCTTCCTGCTTTCTCCTTCCTGAAGCATATGTAAGCACAGCATTTTTAAGTGTCTTTTAGCCAAACTCATGTGCAACTGGCAATGATGGCTTGTTGGATACAGGGGGAGCAGCCCTGTAGGATCACTGCCTCTGTATTCCCTGTGTGTGTGTGGTATGTGTGAGTTCACTTGCCCTTGCCTGTCAGTCAGATGGTCTCTCTGGCCCTCTGCCTGCCTCTCCAGCACTGCGTGGTCGTCTGGCTTACATGGTTTGCAGTTGCAGTGTCGAATCATGCACACTGTTGGGAGATCTCAGCCCCATCTCCAGGGATGGGCCCAGGGAGCATCAGGTGACTTCTCCTTGGAGAGGCAGCTGCAGTATGGCACACGTGGCTTTGCTGAAGCTGCCGAGGGTCAGAAGGCAAGCACGCCAAATGTCAGGGGCTTGGCTGAAGCTAAGTATTTCCTGCTGTCTTGGGGAAGACACAGTATTCTGTGTTCATTCTTGGGACTGGGGTGTCTGTGTGGCCTTGCTCAAGGCGAAGGAAGGAGCTCACCTTCCTGAAAGGTGGGAATGTAAGTTGTGTGAAGATTTGAGATGACACTGTTTTGCTTGACTTATGTCATTTGTCTTGCAACTATAAGCTTAAAATGTTTTGGGTTTCTTCTCTAGTGAAGTTCCTGGTACTAGAAGATATGGTTTAGTGTTTAGGGGTGGAGTGCCAGGCTGACAGTTGGAACTGATGGTCTTCAAGGTCTCTTCCAGCCTTGATGATTCTATGATTCAGAAGTATTTGGCAAGTGCAGGTCTACTAACCCTAGAAATGCCAAACACAGAGACCCAGATTGAGTCATAATAGTTTTTCTTTTAATTTTAAGGAGTGAACAAGACTCCAGGGTTAATGTATCTTTATTGAGAACATCTCTGTTAATAATGTTTAATAGGAGTAAAGCATCATTTTGGAAGTCTGCCATCATTGTTTTACAAGTGGCACACAGACAAGAATAGATGTAGTTTAATCATAGTGAGGTTAAAGGGTCCTGCAGTGCTCCAAAGATTTAGTGCTTGCTGCAGTCTCTTTTGGAGTTTAGACCTTTCAATAGACTGACTTTCCTGCAGTCCATTTCAAATTCCTTTCAGGTTTTCTGAGTTACTAATTCAATTGATAAAACTGTATTTAGTAACCAAACCAAGGCAATTGTCAGAATAAACAGTGCTGAAGTATTCTGCTAATGTCAATAGTGACATCATCTTTATCCACATTTTCAGTAGTGATTATGATATGCAGAAGCCAGCTG
>NW_008656907.1:52380-53477 GCF_000695815.1 Acanthisitta chloris | reverse complement strand
TATATTATATTTATATTAATTTTGTTTTATAATGGGGGCAGACAAAAAAAATATCAATCCAAATTGTTAGTTCAGTAGAGGAAGCCTTTCCTAAATAGAGTAGTAGATCCTACCAATTTAAATGGTCAAACACTTAAAAGATTGGACATGTTGTGTTGTTATTGGCATTTTGTACTTTGGAAATGCTTTGGGGATCTTTGGGTTAGGGGTGTTAGAAGTCCTCATTTTAAGTATAGATAATTCTTAAGATTGGTCTTATGGAAACTTGCATAACTGCTTCTCTAAATTGAATGAGTTACCCAGATGCTTCTCTTAGAGATGCCTTGTGCTGTAATTTCCCCTAGTACAGGCTGTGTCTCACTGGACAATTGGTAGGTGTCCAAGTACTTACTCTTTCTGGAGCAAAGTAGCAAAGTGTTGAGATTATAGTAAAATATAATACAGACTGCTCCAAGTTATGGATATACTAAATACATATTCCAGGAAATCCATACTATTTATGGATATATAGTACCTGCTGCTGTTCACCACAGATGAGATCATTTGTCTTGATTTTTTTTAAAAAACCCCCTCTTTGTAACAGTGAAATGTGATGCCTCACTTGTAATGCTGTATAACAGTGTTTTAATGTTGACAGTAAATCTGTACTTGGCATAATACTGTGAGACAGGAAGGTTTTCCCATGTTTCAGGCTGGTTTATGTATAGGGTTTTACTGTAATAAAATTGTATCGTTTGGTTGCATGCCACAAAATAAATTGCAGTGAAGATCCCTTTAAAATCCTCTGCTTCTCACCCTTGGGAAGAAGGAAGCAGAGTCGCCGTTCGTGTAAGCAAGCAGTCCCTTCAGACTGAGACAGCACACAAAATTTGTTTCATAATAAAAACCCTTTTAAAATAAACTTCACTGGAATTACTGTTGGCAACTCAAAAGCTTTCAGTTAACATTCTTACAAGCTAGCTACAGAGAAAGGTGTTATTACTTCATTATTAAGCAGCAAGGTGCATTACTGCTGAAGATCTGTATTTTGCAGGAAACTGCAAAGTGCACACAGTTTGCTCTGTATCTTGCCATAGCACAGAACAGAACACATATGG
>NW_008656907.1:37153-52361 GCF_000695815.1 Acanthisitta chloris | reverse complement strand
TGTAGGACAAATGCATTATTTCTTGTACTTCAGTCTGCTTTTTTTGCACTTGTTGCCACAAGTGTACATACAAGCAGTCTTGTAACCAGTTGAGTATACAGCCTGAACTACATAAATTTGCTTATGAATTAAAAGAGAAAAACTTTAGCATTTTAAAGCTAAAATAATTAAAATTATGGCATTCAAAACCCCCCAAAAAACAAAACAAAGAAACAACCAAAAAAATCCCCAAACAAAACAAAGTCAGGCCATTATTTATTATAACTTTAAATTAGGAGCTTGTTACTGCCTTGGGGATACCTCTATTCTTCCCCACATTAAGGAATGTTTGTTTTGGTGTGACAACAGGAAGGGCCTTCATGTATTGTGTATTTGTTGATTTGACTATTCACAGAAGGGAACTGTAACTTGATCTTGAGCGAATGTGTTAAGTGAAGCTAAGAGTACTCCGAGTGGCAAGAAGTGCAGGACTTGAAATTGATGTGGTTCTCATTCTTCTTCATCTTTTGTTTTGCAGTCCACTCCTTTACACCTAGCAGCAGGCTACAACAGAGTTCGGATCGTCCAGCTTCTGCTTCAGCATGGTGCAGATGTGCACGCCAAGGACAAAGGGTATGTAAAATTCGCTGATTTATTATCTGTTTGCAGCAGTGGGTTTATATTAATCAAGCTGAAGAATTATTTCTCTGCCTCATCTTGCAGCATGATCTCAAATAGTTGGCTGAGAGTGCAATATTTGCTTCCTAAATCTGAGTGCGGCTCATTATAAATAAACTCTTGTTAGAGCCCCAGTAACAGATTTGTTGTGACTGCACTTGTTTTAAGTCTTCTTTTACACCTAAAAATATTTTTTCCAAACTTTGTTCTTTACTTTCATGCACAGACTACCCTGTGCAGTCACGGACTAACAGCATTATTTTAAGGAAGGTGATGGTGAGAAGATAACAGGGGTTTAGTGAAAAATGTGCATTGAAAAACCTATCTATAGTCTCATTATCTGGTTGCATATGGATGTAATTCCAAGTAACATCAATAAGGCTCCTGTGCTCACAGCTAGTGGTCCTCAGAGATATGTCTTGATCGATGCTGTCAGGAAACATTAAGATATAGTGGAATCTAAACTGTTCTGGTTTTGCAGTAAGGATGGCAGTTATGTAAGATCACAAAAAGTGTGCAACAGTCAGAAATCTGAAACGAAATGTGTTGTGCACTGTTCTCAGCCATATGTTTCTGAACTCTAAAGTGATGATTCTCATGGTGGCCTGATAGGAAGGCCTAGTCCTAAGTTGTAGAAATTAGGCCTCTGGTTAAAGGCGTTTTGTATTCAGAGTCCATAGAAGTAAGATGCTAATAAGGGTGTGTTCTCTCTTCATCAGCTAACTTGAGGCACTTCCTATATTTTCGTTTTCTGCGGAGCCCAGCCTAGTGTTAAAACAGATTTCAAATTATCTTCTGAGCTTTTCTCCTTTTCTTCTGTTCTTTCCAAAGCAGTCCTAAGTGTACTTAAACTCTTTGAGTTTGACTAATTTGCAGCACTTTTGTCCATCCACTCGCACAAGGGCTTTTTAAAATCAGAATTGTTGTGAAATGCATAATGACACAACATGCAGGTCAAAAAAAAGCACAAACACCCACAAAAATCCCACAGTAAAGCTCCATATAATACCTCTTCAGGTAGAACTAGTGTTATTAAGCAAGTTTGAGGTATCTTACACCTTTCCAAAATTTCAGCATCTGTTGATAGAAAATTCCAGTGTAGATGTTGTAATGAGGTTTGAATTACTTGCTTGGAAAGTGTGAAAAGTAATTAAGTTGAACTTGAACTGGAGGCTGGAGGTGGTGGGGAAGGGAAGGAACCACAAAAAGGAAAACCATGGCACTTAGTCTGTATTAAACTTTAAAAAAACCCCAAACATACTTAGAAATATCTAAGCATCCCAGTAAACTCTCACTTTTTTTTTTAGTGGCATCACGCATTTACAATCAGTGTGGTGTTTTGTTTTTCCTTGCTGTTTCTCATGTATGGATAATTTATAAGCAAATAAACTATAAATAAATGTCACCATATAAGTATCTAAATTAGGTTACACTGATTTTATAGACCTCTTAGGTTCCCTTCAATGGCGTCACTTCAGAGAGAGTCCTTGGGAACTGTGTCACATTTTCAAAGTGGTTGCCACTTTTAGTTACTCCCAAAGAGAAGCCCATCCGAGGAAGCAGCTCTTTTTCCCACTGCTCCTTTCATTTCCTTACAGCTTTTGTGCACAGTTGCAATGTGCTGGAAAAGGACCGGGCAGGGTATGCTGTGTAAGTGACCAGGTGCATTGCTGCAGTGATTCTTTGCTGTCCGGCCTTGAAGGCCTCAGTCCTCTTAGATCACCTCCGTTTCAGAAGAGAGCAGCAAGTTTTTTTGAGTACTCTGTGGACTGGATAATCTCTGTCTCACACATACACCCATAAGTTGTAATGAAGAAGAGTAATGATGGAAAAATAACAGTTTGAAAAATTTACTGCAAGCAAATTTCCCTCTCCTGTGACAAATGCAGTGCTACTTCTGAGACCACGTACCTTAAAATTAAGTTTATTTAATTATTGTCTACTGCTTGCTGTCCTAATGCTCTTTGAGTTGATTTTGCAGTTCTAGGCATCATACTCTGTATTTTTCATAAATGGTTTTCAGTGTATTATGCATCCTGATTAGTTGAGCCATAACTAACCTGTCTTGCTTGGCTTGAATTAAACTCATTTTGTCCTCTGCAATAATTGCCCTTTTTTGCATCTCCTTTTCAATGCATGACTTTTTTATCATGTCTTGTGCTTATGACTAAATCCCTGTTATTTACTTTGCTAGTGTCATTTTTAAGTATGGCCTGCAGTAATATAGCTGTACAAAAATTACAGGGACTCTCTTAGAAGTATCTCGAACAGTTAAATAGGTTGTATTATAAAAAATGGAGTAAAATCAGGTCATTCCACAGTCTGGAGCAGCAATTTGAGTCTGCCTTCTATGGATATTTGTACATCTTCATAATATACCCAGGAGTTACGTTACTGTTATCTGGGGAGTTTTGCCTTTCACATAGCATTTTAAGCAGGAGTTCATATTTAGGCGAAAACAGAACACTGACTTCTCTTGAGCAAATTGAATGTGGAATGGGACTTTGTTCCCCCCTTAATAGCTTCAAGAAAGATAATGTCAGAGACAATTAATGCCAATCTTAATGGTTGATTAAACATCTGTGGCCTGTTAAGACAAAAAAACCCCACACCCAAAAAACCAAGCCACAAACCTCCACCTTTTAATGCCACTCTTAAGTAAATTGTGAAAGTCAAATTCTCCCATTAGTTTGTGAATCCTTGTTTTTAAATATTTGGATATTTAAATATTTGAGCTTTAATTAGATTTCTGTTCATCTCAGTAGAGAGAAAATTGCACCTCCTTCTTTAAAAATGCTGCTTAAATAGATTCTTTATTTGTCTTCTCTTTCTATACAGTGGTCTTGTGCCTCTTCATAATGCCTGTTCTTATGGACACTATGAGGTTACAGAGCTGCTGCTCAAGGTAAGCAGAAGGATGGGATGCAATTACTGTAGATTTAAGTGTGTTAGGTGAGATATGAACTGTTTATACCAGTGTTGAAAAAGATATTTTTTCCAGTGGTAACAGGTTTCAAATCACAGAATCTTCAAGCTTGAAGGAGACCTCTAAGATCATTGAGACCAACCATTAACCTATCACTCTGCTGTAACCCCTAAACCCTAAACTGTGTCCTCCAGGGTCAGATCCAGATGCCTCTTAAACACTTCTATGGATGGCGACTCCACCACCTCCCTGGGCAACCTATTCCAGTGCCTGACCACCCTAGCACCTGATCTGAATCTCCTCTGTCTCAGCTTATGGCCATTCCCTCTAGTCCTCTCACTGCAGGCATGGCAGTAGAGACCATCCCTCACCTCTCTACAGCCCCCTGTCAGGTAGTTGTAGAGAGGGATGAGGTCACCTCTGAGCTGCCTCTTCTCACGTCTGTACAAACCCAATTCCCTCAGCCATTCCTCATACGACATGTTTTCCAGACCTTTTTTGAGCCTCATTGCCTTTTGCTGGACTTGCTCCAGTGCGTCAATGTCCTTCTTAAAGTGATGGGCCCAAAACTGAACACAGTACTTGAGGTGTGGCCTCACCAGTGCTGAGTACAGGAGGATCATCACTTTCCTAGTCCTGCTGGCCATGCTATTCTTGATACAGGCCAAGATGCCATCGGCCTTCTTGGCCACCTGTGCACATTGTTGTCTTATACTGAGCTGACTGTCACCAGCACCCCCAAGTCTCTTTCTGACGAACAACTCTCGAGCCACTCCTCCCCCAGCCTGTAGCACCGCATGGGGTTGTGTGTCCCAAGTGCAGGTCCTGGCCCTTCACACTATTGAACCTCATGCAGTTGTTCTCAGCCCAATGACCAAGTCCATCCAGGTCTCCCTGTAGAGCTTTCCTACCCTCAGGCAGATCAACAGTCCCACCCAGCGTAGTGTCATCTGAGGGTGCACTCAGCCCCATATCCAGATTATCAATAAAGATGTTCAACAGGACTGGCCCCAGTAGTGAGCCCTGGTGAACATCACTAGTGACCAGCTGCCAGTTGGATTTAGCTCGATTTGCCACAGGTCTCTTGGCCCAGCCATCTGGACAGTTCTTTACCCATCGAAGAGTCCACCCATCCAAGCCATGAGCAGCCAGTTTTTCCAGCAGTGTGCTGTGGGAGACAGTGTCAAATGCCTTACTGAAATCCAGATAGACAATATCCTGTTGTAATTTCAGAAGTCTGCAACTTTAGGTCTTTGTGTGAAGCAATATATGTAGGCTTTTTCTCTACCTAATTTCTTTGGACTGATAGTAGAGTTTAATTAATTTCATTTTAAATTTTCCATGGAAAAACTAGCTCACACTGAAATTCTACTGAATTTTAAAATTTTTTTTTATTTGAGGATTCAACAAAAGCTATTTTTATGTGTACTGGTATTTTGAATTAATTTTTTGTGTATGTGTTTTTATATGAAAGATTGGAACCAATTTTTATAATGAAATGAACATTTTTAAGCTTTGTTGTTGGTGAAGATGATTTCTTACTAATCCAAGGCTTTTTTTGCTGTGCTAGCATGGTGCCTGTGTGAATGCTATGGACCTCTGGCAGTTTACCCCCTTGCATGAGGCTGCTTCCAAGAACCGTGTGGAGGTTTGCTCCCTCCTGCTGAGTCACGGTGCAGATCCCACCTTAGTCAACTGCCACGGCAAGAGTGCAGTTGATATGGCTCCAACGCCTGAGCTCAGGGAGAGACTGACCTGTAAGTGTTTTTGGGCTGGAAACAATTGTTGGTGGGTGTGAAGGGATACTTTCCTTCTAGGCCACATCCTCAAGCTTCACAGGTGGGTGCAGAGCAGCAGAGTAGCTGCAGCTTGCAGCTCACTTTGAAGTATGCAGGTACCTCTGATGTGCTGTTTGTAATATTGCCTGGTTTTCTTAAGTTTAAAATTATGAAGGCACTGCTGAATCACTGACTGTGGATTTTTTTTTTATGCTTGAAGTCCAGATCAGTCATGTAGGAGCCTTTATATTGAGGCTCTGTATCGCTCTTAGACACTTCCAGAATGTAGGTAGCTTTGCTGTGCAATCTTGGAGATGGAAATTCCATCACTTTTTTTTTTGTAGCCTTGCTATCATTAGGCTGTTTACAAAACAGTAGTTCAGCTTTAATTTGCATTTGTATGCCTTTGCTTGCTCTCTTTGAGGGATTTGTTTTCTCATTGTTGTAAAATGTAAATGATAATTCCTGTTTCCTACATGTCTCATTTAATTATGAAGTTGCAGAAAAATTCGTGAAATGTAAATTCTCAGTTATAAACAAATTTTTTGTTTTGTTTGTCACTTTTCCAGTATAGCAGAAGCCCCATGACACTAGGAGTGTGATTTTGCACTACTCACAATCACAACTATTCAGGTTTTAGTCTGTTGGTATTCTTTGCATGTGAAGGTCGCTGACATCACATGCAGAAGAAAACTTTGGTCTAGGAGAAAAGAGTAGGCCACTAATATCTTTTAGCTATTTCTGTACTCTCTATTCTGGGCTAAAGTGGAAGATGCTCCTGGTTCTGAGGCAGATTAATTTACCATTTATTTAAATTAGCAATCAAAAAAATCTATTTATAATTTGTTCTCTTTCTGTATTTATAGTTCCTTGAGAAAAGTGGGAGAAGATTAATTTGTATACAAATGTGAGCCTTATGCCACATTGGACAGTATCTTGGAGATTTTGTATTTGCATACCAAAAATAACATGTTTAGTATGTTCTTGAGTTGTTTGCTTTTATACTTTGGGAACAAAATTACATTATATTTGTTGTTTCAAGGTTTATTTGTATTTGTGCTTTGGGTAATGCTGTGTTTATGAAGAGATTTGAATACTGTTTGAAATGAAAATTTAAGATTTGTTGTATGTATTTTTATATCTAAATCCACAAATGCACCAGATGATAAAACAAGAGTGGGAGAAGAAAGCCCCTCTTTAACAAACGTAGCATTTCCAACTTGCTTATGAAAGAAAAATACTGATATTTTTACTGAGATTTGACATTGGGTTTTTCTCTAGTTTCAGGGTCGGAAGTAATTTTTGCTAACCTACCTTTCATTTATCCATTTTAAGAGAAACACTCTTAGTACTTTTGAAATTCACAGTTATTTAAAACTAAAATGAACTAGTTGTTGTCCTAAACAAGGTGTGAAAAATAACAAAATTACCTCTCCATATATGCAAAGACATACCTGCTATCAAAACCTGTTTCATCACTCTAGCAGACTGGCTTCAAATGCTTAACCAGTTAACTTTAAGAAAGTCCAATAGTTTAACATTTTATATTTAAGTTTTATTTATTATTGTTATTGCTATTATTTATCATTTAAAATAAATTCTATATATATCTTCAGGTTTTACAGTGAATTGTCATTGTAAATGCAATAAGGTATTTGAAAATCAACTGCAATGCTTTTTTTCTGAAGAATATGTCATAGCATTTTGCTCACTTGGAACACACACAGATAATTTAGAGGTCACATACACATTTAATATCAAGTCGGGGAAGGATCAGAGAGGGGAAAGCTGTAAGCATTTCACTCAAGGAATCACTTCCCCTCTCCTTTGGAATGTCCCTTTGGTTCCATGTTCTGTGTCCCAGGTCAGCTACTCCCCGAAGGCATCAGAAGCACTCCTATTTCCTCTTAATTGAGTATAGCTACCTATCTGCAATAACATTTATAAATTTGACATGTTGCTGAATATTAAATGTGTCTTTTTCCTTTAACAGATGAATTTAAAGGACACTCTTTACTGCAAGCAGCCAGAGAGGCAGACCTAGCCAAAGTGAAAAAGACACTTGCTTTGGAGATCATTAATTTTAAGCAGCCACAGTCGCATGAGACTGCACTGGTGAGATTATACAGTCAATCCATTTGTTTTATGATAAATGTGGTGGTACTGTGGTAGTCAAGGAGCTTTATTTCTGCACTATAAAAATACATTAATCATCTGTGATTGAGGATTTGTCATCAAATACTTTATATATAAAAAGTAAAATCACTGTTATAGAAAAAAACCCCCACCATTTAATTTATTTTATCACTTCTTTTTCTTATTTCTGGTAGATTACAGAAGCCCTTCAGCCATTCCTCACCTGTTCATTTTTCACTTTTCTTGCATTTTTTCTATCACCCTACCCTCTTTTTGTTGGTTTTTTTTCTGGGCTTAAATTCTACTCCTGTGGTCAAGTGTTTCCTTTATGTTTTATGTGGGCAAACTTGGATTACAAATTTTCTTCATAGGGTGTGTAAAATTGTGGTGAAAAGAGGTTTATGTCACAGGGTCTTAACAGGATTGGAATAGTACTGGCAATACCACATTAGCTATGGAAACAGGGGTCTTTGAGACTTTCTTGGCAGTATCCTGTTCTTATTTCGTTGTTTGAAGAAGCAGTGGAGGCAAAGAACACAGCCAGTCTCCCAGATGCAATGAAGATGCTGAAGCTGAGAGGGACTGATGGTGTTATTAAAACCACTTTAGTTATGATACTTAATTCCAATGGAACATTTTCTTCACAGTGGTAGGTCTCAGCTGCATATTTAGTGTTATAAACATTGTGATTGTGATCAGAACATTGTGTTGGGTACTAAGCATCCATATGCTCTGTTTCCTTTATGGAGGACTCAGCATCCTAGCCTGATCATAGAAGCAGGATAGATAAGAGAGATTTATAGGCTGAATGTGAAGATGGTATTAAATTTGGGATGATGTTATCTGCTTCTTCCTGAGTATATCAGCTGCTGCTATGTGGCATCTATTTAGCTCTGTAGTGATCACTTCATAGTCCTGTGATGTTCTTTGCTCTTTTCTGCCTGCTCATTCTGCAGAGGTATCTGGGCCAAATGGGCTATTTTAGCTCTATTGATGTATTTGGTTCACTCTTCAGTGTTTGACTGTGATTTTTCAGTTTCTGCCTGCTGTACTTGACATTTCCAAGTGGTCTTCAGTCCAAATGGAAGGACTTATATTCCAGATCAGATGAGATTATGTACAATCTAGCTGAGCTATTCCTGCCCTAAGCATGATACCTTTTATCATGGGCCACTGCAGTCTGTGCCCTATTACCCCAGAAAGGCTAAAGCAAGCACCTGGTTTATGTTTTCCTGTGGCTTTGAGCTTTGGCAATATTTCAGCATTTGTGTGTGTTTTAGAGCTTGTGTATGATACTGGCAGGAAATATGGAATAGGATATTATCTGCAGAGCCTTAAAATTGCTGCCACTCTTCAGAGCAAACATTGATCTGAATGTTTATTTATAAATCTTGCCTTTGCAAAACTTGGATGTGTCCTGCTGAGTAACAGCAGTGTGTGAAAGCTTGAGTGCCAGTTACTCTGTAGTGAAGGCTGAAACTGTGCAAATGATGGTTGTCAGTACTATTAGCTGCTTACTAGCATTAGGTTTAGCATCTCTCTCATTGTAAAGGCTATTGTTTTGCTATTGAAAGTTAGATAATTCCTCCAGAAGACTATCTGCTTATTATGGGTTTAAAACATGGTTAAACATGTAAACAGAAATATCCCAAAGTTTCTCCTATTTCTCGTAGTCTGCTATCTTGAGATATCCAAACTTGAAACAAGCGTTTCCGGACTGATTTTAAAGTTCAGCTTACCTGGAGTCATGCAGGTAATTCCAGGCCTCAGGAATGCATTGAGAGGGCCACTGTTGAGCAACCGACAAGCAGATGCCAGCAGCCACATTTAGGAGAATAGTAACACCTAGCAAAGGGATGTGTGGTCCCATAAGGGGCAGGCATGAACATTAAAAGGCCCTGTGTGAAAGATGTATCTTTCTCCTAGAGTGTAAAAAAAGATACTATAAGAGGAATTCATTGCCTCTTTGCTTATTACATAATTTGTAATTGGGTGCATAACACAAATGCCATTAAGTTAACTGAAGTTCAGTACACATTGAAATAAAAGAAGCAACAAAGTGAAATTCAAGTCATGTCAATCTGACAATAGCAAAAGAATTTTAGTGGGCCCCTTTGGAGTCCCTCTGCAGAAAGTTAGGCTGTTTCAAACCCCTTGTCTTTACCTCCTTTGTGCATTATGTTTCAGTTTTGTCCTCATAGCTAATTCATGTGGTTGGGACCATACTGCTTTTTTTGTAAGTGACAAATAGCCTTAAAATGAAAATGTGTGGTTTTTTGTGAAGAGAAAAATTCAGCAGCGATCAATAGCTTGTATTTTCTTCAGTATGCTGTGTTTCAACAGAACTGTGATGGATTCTGTTTGCAAATTTCGTAGTCTGATGTTTAGCAGAATAAGAGATGAAGTCATGCATCTTAGAGTTCTTTGTCATCTGTGTAGCTGGAATATAATTTTTATTTCCTTTTTTTTGCAGCACTGTGCTGTGGCTGCTGTGCATCCTAAGCGGAAGCAAGTTACAGAACTATTGCTCAGGAAAGGAGCAAATGTTAACGAGAAAAACAAAGAGTAGGTTTCTGAAATTTTTTAATTTTCTGAAAGACTGTCATAGTAGGAATGTAAAACTAATATCTTTTTCTTCTTTTCTTTTCTAGTTTCATGACACCTTTACATGTTGCTGCTGAAAAAGCTCATAATGATGTCATGGAAGTTCTGCATAAACATGGAGCAAAGGTAAATATACTTACATGTATTTTATTTAAGGCAAAAGGCAGGAAGAAGGATTATGTTTGTGAAATACCATGTTAGTTTTTATGATAGTTACTGCTTTTTGGTTTGTATGTCTTGTGCTCCTTGTGTCAACCTCGAAGTGTATTTATCTTAAATCACTACAGGATCTTCAGGAATCCCATTTGAAAATTAGGTTTTCTCTCCAAGTAACTGAGTGCAGGCTTTAGAAGTCTTCATTTTTAATGAAGCTTGCTATTGATTTCTGATAAATGTGGTCGTCTAGGTGCCTCTTCTTGCTTTATCTTGCTGGCTTGGAAATATCCAATGCCTGAGGTTGCTGACACTGAGTTTAGTAGTCCAATGCTGAGTATCTGTTAGTCCTTTCTTGCTTTGTATTCTCCTGGTCAGATTGTTTACCATGCATGCACTTTAGCCATTGGTAGGTGCTAGCAAAGTAATTTGTGAGTTTATGGTGAAACTTGCTTAGAAACATCTGTCTCAGAAAGTTATTAGTTAAATGCAGAGGAAAGTGTATCTAGTTTTATTTAGAATGTAGTTTAAGCATCTTTCAGAAGTATTTCAGAATGATCTTTCTTTGAGTTTTAGCAGTAAATTTGACGTTCATGGTAATGATATACTTAGCTACTTAATTTTCTCAGAAGCTCTTCTTGATGGATAATTTCTTTGCATTGGTTAAAATCTAAATGATATCTTTATTTTTGCTTTTAATGAGGCTCAGATTACTCTTTCTGTGTCTTCATCTTCATTCAGGGAGCTAGAAATGAAGAAATATACCTGTAATAGCAATCTAACGAGTCACTCTTACTGTGATAGGAGGTATGAGCAATGTAGTTGTCTGCATAGGTAATACTAAGTCTTTTATTTTGAAACAATGAATTTTAATTTATAAGCATGTATGAGAGCTCACTGCCAGATTTTAGTATCTGATTCACTTCCATAATACTTTAATGGTGTCATAAAATAACTTAGCAGCAATACCATGACAGAGTTTATCACATTTGAGAATCCTAATGCAGTGATGATGGCTACCAAGGTTTTCCCAGGGGAGAAAGCAGAGCCTCAATTATAGTCATTAAAACAATTCATTATTATTTTCCAAGATTCACTCTTAGTAATATACCTATGCACTGAAAATGAAAAAAAATCACTTTGCCATAGGAAGAGATAACTCATGGCTTTGTGGACCTGATTTTGCACAGGAGTTCAGTACTGGTGGTATTGGTTAGGGACTGATCTGGACATGCTGGAGTTTCAAATGTACTAATACCAAGGTACTGCCTGCTTTAAAATACAAGGAGTTTGTGTGCTGAGGCTTTCTGGAAAGCCTTAAGCATTTAAATTAGTGCTCCCTTGAAAATCTAGCTCAGTGTAGTCAGGATAGGAGTAAGTTCAAAGACATCATCCTTACTGGGGTGGCCCAATTGTATTGTTTTTGTTAGTAGCATGTTCTGATGATAGCTTGTAATTATTTTATATCCTGAAGCAGGAGGATAAATTGTGATCCATGATTCCTAGGTCTTGGTCCATGAGTCACTTGTGAACTGAATGATGGTGGTGAGTGGCCCACAGGTACCTACAGAGTAATGCTGAGTGGTGTGTTCTGTTGTTTATTCCATTGATGGTATGCAAATAAAGGTGCACAGTGGTCATTAAACCTCATTCTTCATTCATATCGTGTATCCTATGTTATTCTGAGGATAGCCATTCACATTTATGGTCTAGCAAAGCACTTAAGTGCATGGCAGGAGACCAATCAAAGTTAATATTAAGTATATATTTCCATGCTGCAATGGATCAAGTCCCTCTTTATCAGTGTCCAAAGTTCCTTAGCTGTAAAATAGTACATAATGCAATCATAATTTTTAATGAGAGGTAGATCATTAAGGCTTTATGAGGCACTTTGAAGTTCCCAGAAGGGTTATGCTCTGGAGTATTAATTAGGTAACCAAGCATATTTAATCACTGTAAAATGTTTGTCTTGCTTGTATATTATCATTTGACCTCCTGCTCATGCTTTGAGTGTTGGCATTCAGTTCATCAAATACTCTTAACACTGATACTTCTTCATTTCTGATTGTTGTGACATGACAGCTTTAATCCCTGAAGCATGATACTGATTTTTTCAGTTTGTTGTATTTCTGGAAGTTTTTTCTTCATGTTTACTCTTTTTGTGCCTTGAATTTTAGTTACTTCCTAAGATGTAATCAGATGTACTAAGCTCTTTGATCATGTCTAGTCGTACTTTTTACAAGGGAGGGTTCTCATGAGCTAGTCTAGTCTCTAGACTAGTCTCTAGAGTCTAGCCTCTAGGGCTAGCATCTAGTTCCCCTGCAATAGCCTCACATGACTGTACGTGTGTTTTTTGAACAGCACTCTCCTGCATTTAAATACCCCTTTTCCATTTTGATGGTTCCTTTGGTCAGGTATTTGCAGTGAAAAAACTGATTCTTCTTAGCCTTTGTTTTGGTGGGCTAAAAGCCTCAAACACAGTCTTCCCTCAAAAGCAAACATTGCCATTTCTTACTCATCGTATAACCCCTTTTTACTAGCACCAAAGGAAATCTTAGAGCTCAGGCAATGAGAATGGAATTCATTCCCCTCCTGCCTTCCACATTGGCACTTTCATATCTCTGATGTAAATGCAAGACTGATGCAGAATGGGATCATGTTTGCCTTTTTAATAGACATGAGAGAGTAGTACTCAGATCCTTCTTGTAATCCTAACAGTTGGACTTGATGATCTTAAAGGTCTCTTCCAACTTTGATGATTCTATTATTCTGTGATCTTGTAGTGCACAGCAAATCTTGATTATTTTTTCTTGCTAATATTTGTATTCATGCCCTTCAGCACAGTTCTCCTGTGCCAAGAACATTATTGCAAATAATAAAATTATCCCACAACTAACCACTGAGCAGCTTTCCCTCTTTCAATACGTTCAGTTCTTCAACCAATCCCTGTTTTTTCCATATGAAATAAATTAAACTTTCCCATGTGATTTCATATGAAATGCTTACTGAAGTGTGTATGGATGACACCTACCATGTTTTCTTTACTGTCAAAGGAGAGGTTCTGTATAGGTCAGCTTTAATTCTACCTTCTGGAAACCACTACTGATTAGAGAGAGAGTAAGTTTGTAAAAGATGGGTAAATTGGGACTTCAAAGAAAGTGGAACTTTCTTCTTCTGAAATTCTATGCCAAAAGGCAGGCAGCTGAATCACAAAATTAACATTCAGAATAGACTTAGGAAACAAACTCATGTGAAGTTCTGTAGGTTGAAAAGAATTTGTGATTGTTTCAGCAATAGGGAGAAAATTCTGCTGTTTTCTTGAGGAGCAGCTGTGTCAGACAGGAAAAGCAAGATGAAGTGAAGCATGTATGTATGAGTAGCCTTTTCTTGTTATGCAAAGAGGGCCGAAGCATGATAAAGACTCCTTTAGGGAATTTGTTCGGGATGAACAAGTGATGGTTCATGCTCTTGGAGCTGGATTTATTTGCCCTTAGTTTTATCACTGCATAAATTTGCTGTTTGAAGTATGTTAGATGATAAAAACCAGTGAAGGACTACTGCTTGAATAGCATAGACTTGATCTAGGATTATTTTACAGAAAGATTTCTAAGAACATTAGTATTGGCAAGAATTAACCTATACCCCCAAACTGCTTGTTTTGGTGTCTTGCTGGCCCTCACTGACAGCATAGACTAGGTTCACAGATTGAACTGTGATGAAATCCTCGGTGCACATCACTTGCACATCAGCATATGTCTAAGAAATCCACATTGCATGGAAGATATTTTCATTAGCTTGTTAATTTGCAGAAGTTGACTGTCAATTGTGCATCTAAAGCACAGTGGGAAACCTTGGGATTTCTTCGTATTTTCTTCAAGAATGTTGATGATAAATGTCTGTGGTTTTAAATGCCATACCCATTTTTCACTTGTTTGCATGAACTGCAGTGTGAGACAGCATTTCACACCACTGTTTATTTGATGTTGAATCTCCTCAAAGTACCGTATGAAAAATAAAAGCAGAGCATCTTTAAAGAACCCTCAAATATAAACAATTTTTAATAGACCCATGAGCAAATTTTCAAATGCCATGATTGAATCTTTGAAGACGATCAAAATCCTTTGTTCAAAGAGAAAATAATTTGAAGGCAGTGAACTAGTGAAAAAGTGAGTTTCATCCTGTTTTTTTGTATTGCTGTATAGTTGAATGCTTCTTATAAGGAATTTACAGAGACATGGGAAATTTAGTATGTTCAGAAAGACATTCAGCTTTCTAGCAGTGCAGAAGAAGAGGATTAGAGTATTTTCTGAACTAGAATGATTGTTGGAAAGAAAGACCTGCAAGCATGCAAGTTCACAGCTATCTTGGGCAAGTGCAGAGATGTCATGAGTGCTGTTTAACTGTGATATGCCTCTAAAGGATACTGTTGAAACTATTCTTCTGCAAGAGAAAATGAGCCTTTTTGAGGTCATGTCAGAGAGATAGTGTCCCTACGCATTATGGTAGCAGAATAGCTTCATTCTGCTCTGCTGGGAGGATCTTGCATTATGGATCTTTGCATAATGCAGTTATTTCCATGCATTGGACTAGCATGTTGTCAGCCTTTCATGATCATGGATTTGAAAACGTTCACCATCTGTCTAGACCCATGCAACAAACTTAAGTGGTTTTGAATAACCTTGTTGCATAATACATTTGCTTCTAGCCTTTCAGGTGGGGGTATGATTTTTTTTCTTATGAAATAGTAAGCATTGAAAATTAAATTTCCTTTCAGAAATGCAGCAGGTTCTGGATTTAACAACATGAAAAATTATGTTATCTGTTGGGATTGAGTGATTCAACTTTTCTCACTGCTTAGGCATCCAAACATCCTGACATTGATCTTAAGATTTTATGCAGAAGGGGCAACCATGAAACATCTGGCTGGATCGTGTAGCAGCTTTCAGAGTGAAAC
>NW_008656907.1:35805-37103 GCF_000695815.1 Acanthisitta chloris | reverse complement strand
CTTGAAATTTTCACCAGTGCCTCTTCGCCCCATCCTGTTTATTGTTAGTGGTGCACAAAGACACAAGACAGACTGCAAGTTGTCTTCAGAATTGGTGCACCAGGAGAGCAGTTTCAGAGCACTTGCATGGCAAGGAAGGATACTGTAATACTGGAACTGCTGGCAGAGCACAAATTTCACATGTGATTTTTTAGAACATGGATCTTTTAGAAGGATCTCTCAGAGAAAATTGCAGTGCTGGAAGCTGATGCTTTTTGTGCTGCTCTAGTGTCAAGGAGAAGGAGGATATTTAGAGCATTTGATATTGACAGAAAGCTGATATGATTATGAAGACTTGCAAAAAATGTTTCCTGAACAGGTCCCAGCTGTTGAGCTGCCACAAGTGCTTGGCAGCCAAGGGAATGTTGCTGTAGCTGTGTACACTGCTCCAAGAGAACAGCAACACAGGAAGGGGAAATCTCTGCAGTGTCTGATGATCCATGACCATTTCCATTTCTCTATTGTTCTGTTCATGATGGAGAAAAGGAAATGGAGGGGATGAAAGGAAAACAAAAGGAAGTCTGCATTAGGAAATACTGTGTAGGAGAGTATCTTTCTGTAGAAAGCCTTACTTAAAAACTCTTCTTATTTGTTGACTGCATTCTGCTTTTATGTTGCCTTTTGAGCAATGGAGTGACTGCTTTTATGCTAAAAGGTGAAGAAATCAGATCCAGAGCCAGTGTGCTGTGGAATAAAAGCTGTCAAGCCTGTCATTTTTAACTCCTTGCAGAAAAATTGTCAGCAAATTAATCCGGAGCTGCAGCCTTCTAATTTCAGGGTGCTTATAAAGGAGACCAAATTAATATCTCTCTTTTTTGATAAGTGCACCTGGAATAATGTGCCTTTTCAGTGCAGTAATAAGGCATTACACCTTAGATATTTTATATTTTGTCAAATAGAGTTTAAACTCTAGCTTTGAATTTGCAAGGGTATATGTTTTCAGACCTAGGATTGAACATTAGTTAACCTGGGCATGTCATACCAGGTTTGGTTTTTATGAGACTTTAATCTCAGTTTTGTATTTCAGTTTATAGTGCTCAGGTGGATTTTCATTTGGAAATAAATTCTGTTGCTTTCAGCCTTAGTGGAGTACATTCTTTGGTTGGTTTTAGACAAGTGGTGCATGATTGGAGAGAGCAGATGTGCCCCAAAGTGAATGTATTCCCAATGCAATTGCCCTGCAAAGCCTAATTCAGCTCCTAGAGCAAAGAAGAGCTGCATTTGGTGCCTGTATCTGTCAGCTGCAGCCCTCTTCAGTA
>NW_008656907.1:6803-35790 GCF_000695815.1 Acanthisitta chloris | reverse complement strand
GCTCTTCTTCCACACAAATTGATTGTTGGCAGAGTTAATGATTTGGAGGTGAAAGGAGACCTGGATGAGACATGTGAGATGATGGCTCTTGATGACTCCAACAGTGTTCATTTCAAATGAATATTTACATTTTTTCCAGGTACGCAGACCGTATCGAATTGTGCAGTGTGAATGCCTTGCTGCTATTGCTTCAATGCTTTAGTCAGTGCAAGCATGTTTAACACAGGAATTCAGTGTTAAAAAAGACATCACTTAAGATTTTCTTACTTGCATGAACGGAGTGCTATCAGCTACTTTCAGAATCCACAAATCTCATTTCATTCTGCCTTTACCATCATTAAACCTGTGTAGCCCTAGACTTCTGCTTTTCTCTGTGTCTTTATCCATGGTGGAAGGTATCTGGTGTCCTGAAACAGATGAGGATCATCATCTGAACAAAATGATGGATTTGGGCCATTCAGCATCTAGTTATTATTTATGAAAGCAGTAAGTTTTTTACTTGAAACAAAACTTTTGAGGGTAATCCCAATAGACTGGCATGAGCTGAGCACAGTTAGAAGAAAGCAGATCTGTTCTCCTGTCCATCCTCCAGCAGGAGAGGTTTGTGATCTGAGAAATTCCTGCTCTATCAGTCTGTAGAATAATTTCAGACAATATTGAATCACACTCTTCTTTATTTATTTGATTCTTCTTTATTCTTTCCTGTGGCTTGATATTGTAGTGTTGAAGGGTTTTTTTTTTTACCCTGTCTAATAGTAGATCTTTACATAGTTACTCCTCTAATTAAATTTCATTTAGTTATAGAATATGTATCTTACCCAAAATGTGTTTTCACTAGTTTTCATGGAAAGGTAGTAGCATTTGCATGGGACATTTTTGGTGAGAAATAGCAAGCAAAGCCTTTGTTTGCTGCCACCAGAAAAATTTTGAGTAGGTAATAAGGTGGGTTTTCTACATTAAGGAAATCTATTATGCATGCAGTGCACAGCCTGCAGTCTGTAGGCCTGGAAACAGATAACAGGTTCTGAGTTGCTTGCAGAGAATATAGAATAGTTCTGTATTTCATAAAGTGGTCAAAAGCTGTTGGGCATTTGCATTTAAATTTGTCATGAATCGCTTTTTGGTACAAAGTATCTTCTTGAAAGGTTATTTTTGTGAGGGTGTTTTCCCACCTTTTATAGCTCTCTATTATTCTCTTCCTTTCTCTGATAGTGCACTGGTGAGGATATTTCTAGTTATTTAGGTAGTGTTAGATCTTATTTTTCCATTGTATCATACTCTGAAAGTGATACTCCATATTGCCTGTTTATACAGTCTTGGATTCAGTAGAATTATATCCAGTAATACTTAACATTTCTGTAAAGGCACAAAAAGTGCAGAGGAAATGGACTGTTTGTATCTAATGTTGTGTTGTTCCCCCTCCCCCGAATTCTCATTCAACATCTTTGTTTTGCATTGATTCTTGGTAGTGGGGAATGCTGATTTTCCTTCTGAGAATGACAGGTGGCAGTTTCCTCAAAGCTGGACAATCTTTGAATTGTTTGTTTAATGATTTACCTATTTCCCCTCCTCTGTGATAGTTTTGCTCTTCTTGCACAAGGCTGGTCTTCATTGAGCTTGTTACAAGCTTGATTACTGTTTTAAGTAGGGTTTTGGGGGTCCTATGTTGTCTGCTAGCCATGCAAACAAATTACCTGTGTTGTTAAAAGACAGGAAAGCATCTATGGCAAATTATCTTTGCTTTAGTGTGTTTGCATATTTTGTCAGTTGGTTTTGTTTAATTGCAGTGCAGACGAATTGATAAATTTGTATGCAGGAAAATTCTTCTTACTGCTCTTCTTATTAAGGACAGGGGACAGGTGCAGGCTTTTAATTACTACAGTGTTTTATTGTATATTGCTGCTGATTTTTCAGATGAATGCACTGGACACACTTGGTCAAACAGCGTTGCACAGGGCTGCATTAGCAGGTCACTTGCAAACCTGCCGCCTGTTGCTGAGTTACGGCTCTGATCCCTCCATCATCTCTTTACAAGGCTTCACAGCAGCACAGATGGGAAATGAAGCAGTGCAACAGATTCTAAGTGGTGGGTAAAAATAAAGGCTTATGTATTTGAACTTGAGCTTCTCCCTTTACAGCTTTAGCTCTTACTTTGTTTTCAATGCAAGAGACTTGCAGTAGTTTTCTCATCTCTCTCTTCCATCGTCATGTGCAGACATCTACAGTGTGTGTTGTGTGATACTTGTCAGAAAATAAATAAATAAATGAAAAGCCCTGCTCAGTTCAATGATTTTGTGCTAACTGGGAAAAGAATAAGCATGTTTTAGTTTTAGAGTATGCTGCTGTACTGGGAGATTGTAGCAGCCACATATTGCTGAGCATGTGAGAAACCCTTTTCCCTTCATCAGCCACCCTGTTAGGTACTTTAGTAGTCACAAGCAGAGTGTTACTGGCGGAAAAATACTGATAGTTGCTAAGCCATTTGAAGTTTTACTTCGTATCTCTTGCTTGTTCAGCAGAGAAAGATTTTATTGTGAAAGTTCTCTGGATACTGTTTAGATAACAATTTGTTGATATCTTGCATTAGAAAGGTGAAGTGTAGAGGGTGCCACTAGTTTTCTTGTAAGTACATCTTCTTACCCATTTTGCATTTGAATTTTTCCAAGTGCAGAGAAGAATAGTTGCATCAGTAGCTACTACAGAGCAAGTAACCCAGCTTACAGTGAGATGTGCAGGTAGTCAAAGAAAGGCAGATGCTCGGATAGATGAGAGGACCCGTGATACCTACAAACTCCATTTCCTCCAGTGTTTTTAACAATATTGCCTTAAAACAGTGGGGAAAAAAAAAGAAAAGGCATTTCACAGCAATGCAGGGAAGGACTGTTTGAAGGGTAGCCACTCCTGAGACATGGCTGGTTACATGGCTTTAAAACGTGCACATGAATGAATGTATGTATGTGGATTGAGAGGGTAGAATGTGGAAGAATAATGTCAGCTCTAGAGTTGAAATCTGACTTGTTTACACTTGAAGCTAAGCTCTTTCAGTGATACAAACTTGAAAAATCACAACCCCAGTTGTATTTTTACAAATGACAACAAACTAACTCCACCCCTCAAGTTTGGAAAATATGTTGAGCACAAGTTAGTATAACTTAATTATCCTGAGTAATCCTAAGCCATCTTTTTCCCTATGTAGAAAGTACACCAGTGCGCACATCAGATGTGGATTATCGCTTGTTAGAAGCATCCAAAGCTGGAGACTTGGAAACTGTGAAGGTAGGTTTGAGCAATTCAGGTTAATTTTCCACTTTGCATTGCTGTGCAAGGCTTGTGGAAGCCTCAGCTACAATAGCTGTGGAAGTAATTCCCAGTGGATGGTAAATCATAAAAAATGGGAAGGCAAATATCTTCTTTCTTTCTTGTTTTCTCTTAAGTCAGAATTCTTTGAGGTAGACCCTGTGATTGTCAGAATAACAGTTTAGCAAGCATCAGGTGCATGATTCAATGAGAAGGCAAGCAAACACCACTGATAACAGGTAGCAGGCTTCACATTTTAAGCCATTCTTAGTCTGAAGGTGAAGGGTCAGGCCATGGAATTCCAACATCACACAAAAGTTTGATCTTGTCTTTTATACTTGGTCTGTGGGCAATATGGCCTACAGATAGATTGTTCTTTGTGCATTCTCACCTTGAACTTCAACGTGTTACATATTAATATTCAAACAGCAGAAGTTTTGTGTACTGGCAGCTCTCCCGATTGCCAAGCTCAATATTTCTGGATTTCTGAAGGCAACATAGGCTGGAAATAGTAACATATCTGGAGAAAGTTACATGGCCTTGAACCTGGAATTTGGTGATGTAGAGGCTCACCCTTTCTCATACATCAGGAATGTCTTCGTACCACTTCCATCATTTAAGTCTTGTTTGTTTTAGAAGTACTTTTGGCCATAAATTTAGACCAGCTACTTTTTCTATCTCTGCCTAAGTGGAAAGAAATTTCCTGAAACCTAACTTCTAAAAATTTACATATAAAAATAAATGGTTCAAATTTAGTGTTGGGTCTTTGGAGGTGATAGTTTAGGTTTTTTATTTTGGGTTTGTTTATTTGGTGTTTTGTTGTTGTTGTTTGGTTTTGTGGAGTGTTTTATTTGTTTGTTTTAGTTCTGTAGTGGATTTTGGATTATTTTGTCTTTGCAGCAACTTTGCAGCCCTCAGAATGTGAATTGTAGAGATCTGGAAGGTCGTCACTCAACACCTCTGCACTTTGCTGCAGGATACAACCGTGTGTCAGTGGTGGAGTATCTGTTGCACCATGGAGCAGATGTACATGCCAAAGATAAAGGGTACATTTCATTCCATGATACATTCTGTTGTTTTCTGTTAGTGTGAGACTTATATATTCCTGCTATTTGTTTTGCTTCAGATTTCAGTAACCATCATGATTTTCTCCTGAAAATTTTTCCTTTGTTCTTCTTGATCTGCGTTGTTTCTGACATCACTGTAGGGAGATTTATGGACCATTAGGGCAAATCTTGCTTTCTGGGAAAGCCATTTTCAAGTACCTATCTGACACTGTAATACATGATGCTTTTCTTCTCCCTTTTCCCCATTTTCAAGACCTAAAAGCAGGCTTTAACTTGTTTTAGGTCTTCTGAAATTAGTTTTGAGTAGAATGGGGTAAAATACCAGGGTTATCTCTGGTCAGTTTTTCTAACTCAGTTAGCTTTTATCATTTAGTCAGTTAGTTATTGAGTTAATGTTCAGTTAAATGAGATGATGCATTTACAGGTTTTTGCATTAGTTGCAAAGCAGTCATGTAGAATAACACGATTGTTTGATCTTTCACTCCAATATATTGGTTCTGTGTGTGGCATAATTAATTTCTAGTGCTAATACATTTCCAATAGTGAATTTCCAGGCTCTCCTTGAAAGAAATGTTTGGGTATCTTTCTGTATCTATTAGGTGTGCAGTGCTTACTAATAACTGTACTTCAGACACATTGTATAGTGTTATAACCTTTCTGAAATTTACACTCAGATATCCAAAGTCAGAATAATAGTGAGTCTTGCAATTTAGTTTTTGGCTGTTAGCAGCATTGAAGTTACTTGCTTCTGGAAGCAATAACATTGGGGCTTGCTAGGTATTTAGAAGTCTTATGGATGAGAACTGAAGGATAATTAAGCTTTAATTGATGTTATAATAGCAGAGAAGTAAGGCCATGAAAAATGGAAAGACTGAAAGATGACAATAACGTCTAGTGAAAGTGGGAGTGTTATCTACTGGAACTTTGTATAAGTGCATATTGGATTTTATTCTCTGTACCTATTAATACTTTCTTGTTGATTAGTGGCTTAGTACCCCTGCACAATGCCTGTTCCTACGGACACTACGAAGTGGCTGAACTCCTAGTGAGGCATGGTGCTTCTGTCAACGTGGCAGACCTGTGGAAATTCACTCCTCTACATGAAGCAGCAGCAAAAGGAAAATACGAAATCTGCAAACTGCTTTTAAAAGTATGTGCTGGAGTCCTTGTGTCTTTAAATGCATATATGTTTATTTTTGCTGAAGATCAATTAACACAAAGTTAATTGCATTCAGTTAGTTCTTTGTGGTATCTTTTGAATCAATTTGCATATTAAAATTGTCATTTGGCTTCTTGTGTAATGTCATTCACTTACAAATAATCATCAGTACAGTTACTTTATCCAGCACGTGTATTAATGCTATTAGTCAAGTATGACAAGACTGCCAGACTGGAAAAAAACCAGCTGAATTTGTGTAAAATTACAAAAGCCTCACCTTGTCCTGTCTGTCCCTTTCTGGTATAGTTACTGCATTTAAGTAACTTTTGTTAAGACTTCTGCAAGAGTGTGTTACAGAGCAATAACTGAAGGTGGTCCTAAATGGTGTTTGGCATGAGAGAAATGTAAAACTGTTATGCTAATGTATAATTTATCAAGCTCTTGGAGGAAATGCATTTTAATATACTGTGGCATAAGTTTTCATTATAGTTAGTGGAAGAACCTGTAAAAAGCATAAGGTAATGCAAAGATGTTTCCAGTGAGAAACAGGAGTTTGAGAAACTTCTTAACATGAGGTCATATCCTGAAGTGGGAGGGCAAAAGAGGGTGCTGGAGTAGAATTTCTTGGCAATCCTACTTCCTGTTTTAGCTTTACCTACTTATGTCCCTCTGAAGCACAACATTTAAAATAGGAGCAACTCAGGATATGGATGTTCTTAAAATAATGAGGATCTTCCCCAGCCACTTTTAATTTGCTGCTGTAAAGTCCTGCTATTTCCTTTCTATGTCATTAATTATTTCACTCCATTACCAAAAAAGCATTCAGAGGGAGTAGCACATTAGTTTGAAATGCATCTGCAGCAGAAACCAGAGGATGTTCAGGGATGTCTGTGGTGCAGGCATGATGATGGCCCTGGAGGTAACATATGAATAGAGATGTTAGCTCAACATAAGCTCTCAAACACAGTGTTGCTTTATAGATACTGGAGATCTCTGGCCTTTTCTGATCCTTCCACAGGGAATTTAGCCATGTTTTGTGTTCAAAGATTCCTGAATGGATGTACAACAGGAAATAGAAAAGTGCTTAAATTTATTTTTTAACATCACTCTTGCACAAGAGCTAAATATGTCCTTAAGGTGACACAGATGTGCAAAGGCTCTGGGAGTCTGCAGATATGTGCTCACACTGCAGTTTGCTCAGGGTTTCTCCTGCTGTGTTTCTTATGCCAGCTGGCAGTGCTGTCAGTTCTGCTGAGTTGTGGATGTTGAGCTTGACTCCTCCTGACCTGTGCTCCTTCTCTCCTGGTCTGCTTGAAGAAGGAAGCAAAAATATGTAGGCATGTTGGACACACTGTCTTTTTTCATCCTCTTTCTTTAAAATTGCCACCTTTATTTGTTTCTATTTCATACAAGGAGTCTCAGAAGACAGTGCCTCTTCATTCAGATATTTATTCTGGAGCATATTTGAATAGTTCCAATTTTGATGAGTTTTAAATTAAGTGATTTAAGGTCATATCTTGGAAGAGTCATTGCAGTTTAAAGGGCTTTATGAAAAGAATGCTCTCTTCCAAAAAGAATCACAGAAGTGGATCTGGTTCTGTGTAATCAATACTCTGTCCATTTCTGTCCCTTGCTGTTTATCCTTTACACCCTGAACATAGTTGCTTCCAAAAGACAAGGCTTCCAAACACTGTTTCCAAGTACAAGGCATTTGATTCACTCTGCTTTACCATTTCCAGCTCATTCTCTGTGGCTCAGACTCTCTCAGCTTTGCCAGCATATCCAGTGGGAAATGGCAGGGTAGACTTGCTGGTAGGTGTTTGGTTATTCTGAAGAGGCCAGCCAGACAGCTGTAGAGCCAGCAGCTGCCTCTGCCTCATCTTTGTTTTTCTCTACTGCTGCTGAGAGTGAGCAGGGGAGGAGCTGTCCTCCCACAAAACTGAATGTGGACATGACTCACACCATATGCTCTATGTAGTATGTTCCCTTCCTCATCCTCCTGTGCTCCAGTACTGTGTTCCTGTCATTGTCTAATCTGCATGTTTTACCAGCATAGATAAACTCCAACTCTACTTGTCCACCAAAGTTTTTTCTTCACTACTTTCAAGGACCTGTAAACTGCTTAAGATGGTGTTGTTATCTATTGGGAAGTGTAGAGAAGAGTATTTTTCTAGTTCCCTTCTGAAACAAGTGCCTTTCAATAGCAGGTTGGCATTTAGTCAGATCTGGGGCCTGAGTTCACTAGCTCAAAAAGTTGTGCTGAGGAAGCACCTCTGCCAACTGTTTGATTCCTGACAGTTTTCAGGAGAAGGAGAGGACCGACAGCAAGGTACTTGCAGTTGGCTTTTCCTTAGCACCTGTTTTGACAGTAGGAAATAGCTATATGCAGGATATGCTCCTGAACCTACCTGAGTTGCAAGCAGAGCAGTGGCAGCTCTTGCAGAGGCCTGCTATTCATGCATGTGGAGTTGAGACTGGCACAGCTGTGTTTCAGATTAGTGCTTTTAGGCCTCAGGCTCCTGAATTTATTCTTATGTGCTTACTACTCTGTACAGTTGCTATTTCATGATGGTAGGTCAGCAAAATCCCCTGACTTCTATCCTGTTCCACAAAATAGCAACACACTTATGCTTGCTGCTCTGCTCATGATTGTGACAGTAGCATTCCACTTTGCTCTTTGCAGCATGGAGCTGATCCAACAAAAAAGAATCGAGATGGGAACACTCCTCTGGATTTGGTGAAAGAAGGGGACACAGATATCCAGGACTTGCTGCGAGGAGATGCTGCCTTGCTAGATGCTGCCAAGAAGGGGTGCCTGGCACGAGTGCAGAAACTGTGTACTCAAGAAAATATCAATTGCAGAGACACCCAGGGAAGAAATTCAACACCACTACATCTTGCAGGTGGGTGTCTCACCAGGTTTTGAAGGTTTGTATGTTTATGGTATGGCTACAAATGTAATTCACCAAGCTCAGGATTGGTATAGGAAGAGTTGCACAGAGAGTTGTCCTAAACAAAGAGTTACCTATAGCACCTGTATTTCAGGAGGTAGTACAATTACTAGGGAAGAGGAACTTTTGCAATTGAAAAATTGCCTTAGCTTTTCTGTCTTAATATTTTTCTTTAGTTTAGCTCTCCTAATACCCAATTTCTTTTCCTGTGCCTTTTCTACAGCTGGTTACAACAATTTGGAAGTAGCTGAATACCTTCTTGAGCATGGTGCTGATGTTAATGCACAGGACAAAGGAGGATTAATCCCCCTACACAATGCAGCATCCTATGGGGTAGGTACAGGCATTCTTGTCATGAGTAGACCAACAAGGAACTCCTTAAAGTCATATCCTAAGACAGTTATTGTGAAAATAGTTCAGGTTTTGATAGTGTGAAATATTTGTTGGGCTAAGTTGCTGTTGTGGGTCCTGTTCACAGTCCTACAGGTCTAAATAAGACACAGATTCAGGTGTTAAAGGCTGCAGTTTAGAAAGATGACTACAACATAGCTTTTTTGCAGGCAAGCAGCTGTGCAGGATTGAACAGTGTTAAACAGAAAAGACCTCAAGACATCTCTTAAAGACTTAGATGGAAGGAAGAGGAAAATACCAGGGGATTATGTGCAGGTGATAACTGGGAAGTGGAGTTCTGTTACAGTTGGTGTCTGGTGGGAAGCTATTGCTAAAGTGTTGAAGGGCTACTGATACAGTAATATGGTTGTCCTTTAGGGCAAACTGCTGCAGTGGGAGTGCAGTAGCAGATTCAAACCATTTTGGATGAGATAGGCTCTCCATTCTCCATATAGGAGGAAGCATCTGTGTACCAGTTGCACAGATGACTGATTGCGTATGAGCAGTTGTTAGTTGTGGATGAGGTGAGAAAGAAATCTCTTGCAAGTAACTGTACAGAGATAGTGCTTGAGAAGCTCCTAGCATGAAGTAGTGTTTTTGACATCCCATGATATTCCCTGGCCCTGGCACAAGAACATCAAAATCTGGGAGATATGACTATAATAGAATCACAATTGCTTTTGAGAGCCAAATGAAATAAAAAGTACAGCATTCACCTTGTTTAAGAAGAGTGTCAGTGAAACTCAACCTACATCATTTGCATTGGATCCCAGTATCCTAAAGAGCAAAAAGCTCTAAATCCTGATGAAGGATTAGAAAGGCTACACAGAATTCTTTTACATTACTGGATCCTAATACCCAGCAATATTGTTTATGAGCATCTGCCATAAGCATTAATTCCCAGGATGTTGCTTAGGTCTAGAGATAAATTCACTTGCAAAAGATTGTGTTCTTTCTTCTCTGTCATGGGAAACCAAAACACACATTTTGTGTGAAGCCAAAGCATTCCTTACTGGCTCAGAGAAATGTTAGAAATTGGTTTGAGCTGATTATCACTTCTAAAAATCAGAATGCTAGTCTAATTTGGCTGCCTTACTTTCTCTAGGAAAAGTTAACGAGGCAGTATTTGGTGCTTTTCCCTTAGCTTATTTAGTTATGAGTTGCTGTGTACCTTTCCTGTGGCATCCCACACTTGTCTCTGAGCTGTCATCAGCCTGTTGAGATCTCTGTGATGGGAGGTAGAGAGGAGATGAGTACTGGCTTCACAAGTTCATAGCTGGCAGGTTTCACAGGCACAGCCTTTTGCTCAGAGAATATCTTCAGTTCTGCCACCCAGCACTTCTTGCTGTGTGCCCCTCAGTAGGGCTTCCTGTGGCAGAAAAGTCACATGAACAACAATTGCTTTAAAAGTTTGCCAGAGAGGAAAAATAAAGTCAGAAGTATTTTCAAAACACACTTGTTCAGAGAACGAGCCATTTTATGAGAGCTGCAAAGAGTCACTTAATTGCCATTGAGAGGAAAAATAAAATCTATTGGCAAGTCTTTGTGCTTCTGCTTACAATTTCAGTGTTTCATGCTTCTACTCACTTATTTTTGCCTAGCTACTTTTTATTTCTTAAATGTATTGCAGAAAAAAAAGTACTGGTCAGAGGCAGACAAGTTTGACATTCTCTTATTTTACCTTGGGAGACTTCAAGGACAGGATATCGATGGAAGTTATAAGTGCATTACTTTTATAGCCCATGTAAAACAGTTATCCCTTATGACACTCATAATGCATTTTATCAATTAAAGTTCTCATAAAACATGATTGAAGAAAGAACAGATCTGTGCTGCCACAGATGGGTTCAAAGTCTTGCAAGAAATTGCAAGAAAGTACAACAGTGAAGGTTTCTGTGCACAGGGGTGGCTTGGTAGCATCACACATTGATCTTTAGTGCTTCTAGTGTTGTATCACAAATGTTGTAGCCCTGTAAATTTGCCAGTTTAGATTTGTCCACAATATTTTTTTATGCTGGATCAGGTATAATGTCTGCTCCTGCAGCTGACACAAACTTCATGCTATGTCCTTGGGTGATTTGGCAAAAATATAATTCAGTGCCTGGCCCCAATTATTCATGTGCTCGTGCATGATTTGTTAGTGCACAGATGCAGATGACTGTGATGCTGCAGTATAAAAAGGTACCTGAAGAAGTGTGCTGCTATGTAGACAAAGGAGGCAGAATGAGTTAAAGGAAAGAGAAACTGCAGGGGTCTCTAGGCACCATTACCTCCAACATGAAAAATGACATTACCTCCAACGTGAAAAATGAGATATATTTTACCAGTGTCATGTTGATTGATGTTCTTGTGTTTTCCAGCATGTGGATATAGCAGCACTGTTGATCAAGTACAATACATGTGTAAATGCAACAGATAAATGGGCGTTCACACCATTGCATGAAGCTGCACAAAAAGGAAGGACACAGCTCTGTGCTCTGCTGTTAGCTCATGGAGCAGATCCAACCATGAAGAATCAAGAGGGTCAGACACCACTAGACCTGGCAACAGTAAGTTCGTGTTAGCATGCCAGCCACAGGCTGCTCTGGAGGATTTGCTCTGCATATTAAATGGCTTTCTATGGCTCCAGGGGATCAGCAGTCCTCAGCTTTCATTGTGCTGAGGTGGAGAGAGAAGAGCATCTCCAGAGTGCTTGTTTGTGGCTTTTCACCCACGAGTCTAGGCATTTTCCTTTGGCTGAGATGTTAACATGGCTTGTGATTTAAGGTTTGCTTCTGCTTACGGATTCACTCCTGGGATCAATCTCCTCATTTCCAAAAATAAAACTCTCTGAAACGTCCCTGATGATGGTCAATCTGTGTACTGTTGGCAATCATTTCTTTGAACCTGGGAGGAACACCAGAAGGCCTTTAGAGGAATGGGATCCTTTAGAGGATGCTGATGCTTAGTGCCTGCATATGTCCTCAGTTCTTTCTTTTTTAACTCCAAAACAACACTGCAAGATTGTAGGTGGCTATCAAACTTTTTCTAAAACTGGTGTCTGTAAACTTTCTTACTAGTGGTGGCTGGTTAAAAATAAGGTTACATTAACATGTATGTCCCAGGTTAACCAATCTTGACAAAACAGGTAGTGAAAATGTGTCTGGTTACAATGCAAGTGTCTTTTAAGGTTATTTATTTATTTATGGAGAGTCCAAGAAATATCCTCTAGAATAATCCAAGCTCTAGAAAACTTGCTTCATGATGAAGGATATGAAAATTACTTGATTTCTCTTAGGGAAAATGAGGATATCTTGATCACATTCTACAAGAACTTTCAAGGACAAAATTCTTAAATATGAGGGTCTTGCTTAATTTAGTAAATAGAGGCTAAATTAAATTGTCAGCTAAGTTCCTACTTCTCCTGAACACCTGTCTTTTTTTCCCCATTATTTAACACTATAAGATGTGATTGTAGCAGAGGCAGTGGTAGCATTTCAAATGCACCTTGATCCAGTGCAAAATGCTTCACCCAAAGTTGAGCCTGACAAAGAAGTTTAAGTGGCCTTGCCTGGCCTGGATTCTGAAGGATTTCAGATAAAGTTGCTGCATTGCTCTTCCTGGCTTTAACACCTATAAAGTCATTCTGCCAGAAAGAAATTCTACCTGCTTACATACCTTTAGAAATGGGGAGAACTTGATTCATTACATCTGAGCAGTGAATCAGAATGTTCTTGGAACAATAAATTCCCCCGTAACAAAAGTTGGCAGTTTTCTTTCTAATGGGGAACAGAGCAATCAAAAAAATAACCCAGACAAAACCAACCAACCAACCAAACAAAAAAACTAAAAGAAAAATTCTTTCCAGAGATGTGGTAGTAGAAGCTCATGTTGAATGTTCTTTCTGTTTTTCAGGCTGATGATATCCGAGCATTGCTGATAGATGCAATGCCTCCAGAAGCTTTACCTACATGCTTCAAGCCTCAAGCTACTGTTGTTAGTGCCTCTGTGATCTCGCCAGCATCTACACCGTCCTGCCTCTCTGCTGCCAGCAGTATAGATAACCTCACTGGGCCACTGGCAGAACTAGCTGTCGGAGGAGCATCAAATGCTGGTGATGGAGCAGCCGGAACTGAAAGGAAGGAAGGAGAAGGTGCATTTGCTGTTGGACAAGTTTACATTGCCAAAAGTACAGTAGTTTAGGATGACAATAGGTCTTGCTTTACCTGAAAAGCATTTCTGACTAGCCAGAAAATACTGTGCAGCTTGAACTATTACCTGTGCTTTAAAGTGCCTGATAATTGCTGTTTTCATGTGCTCTGCTATGATCGCTGTTGACTGTTCATCTGTTTGCTGTCAGTGATTAGGTCTGACTACAAAGGCAGATCTCATTAGGTGCCCAGATGTTTGTTGTTGACTTTATAAAGGAAATCCAATGAGAATTATTTTGATGAAGGAATTATGAATGTGATGGCTGGGGGATTTTGCTAAGGCTTTTTAAACCCTTTGAGTAGTATCTGGAATCCATGCTTTAGGTCAGCATCTAGGTGATCACATAGTAAAAATACATCCACTCTTCCTTTTCATACTCTCGGTGATATGAACCTGTATTCATCACAGATGGTTTGTGCTTTTTAATAGCTGATTCTGAAGAGGGAACAGTGATAAGCTTTGCACTGAGCTTTGACACAATGGAAGTGGATTGCTTTTTACAGACATAGTCAAATTGCTTGTACAAAGAATCAGTTTGGAATTCTGAGAGAATCAGTGGTATTGCTTGATTATTTTTTTAAGTTGGTTTGGTTTATGTTTTTTAAATTCAGATGCATAAAGACTTGTTTCCTCTCTTGTAGTTTCTGGTCTTGACATGAACATTACCCAGTTCCTAAAAAGCCTCGGTCTTGAACACCTTCGGGACATCTTTGAGACAGAACAGGTAAGTGGCAAGCCTCATCTCTGTTTATATGTTTAAAAGATAAACTAAGCTAATAAATTTCAGTGACATTTTCATTTTCTAACTGAAAAAGGAAAAGAAAAACCCCCAACATCACATCTACAGAAAAACAAGTATATGCAAGTTTTCTTGCAGATTTTTGCAAATGAGTTGCCAGATACATTATGGTGAAGTTGAGAAACTTGTGAATATTTCTGCTGGTTTTTTGATTCAAGTGTCCAGTGGCTTTCAGTTTCTTACACATAGACTATGACTGCCAGATTGGCTTGTATTCTGAGAGTTATACTGGGCCTTGTGAACTTTGAACATGGTGGCTATAACAAAGTTAGGTTGGAATGAAACCTGCACTTGTCGTTCAGCTATCTTGATATCCAAACAAGCTTTTCACTGCCTGTAGTGCTGCATACGATACTTCGGGTAGATCTAGGAAAACCTTCAGTTTGACTATATGCTGAAACAAAAATCTAGTTTTGCAAGGGTGTTGTCACACCAGAGAATGCAGAAGCTATATCTCCTATTGGGTGAGGACCATAGCATTAACTGGGTTTTGCAGGGCTAGCAAGTTTCAAATGGCATTGAGAGATAGGTAGAAAACCCTGCAGATTTATCAATAATTCACAATATATGAAAAGAGTGCAACTAATGTGACAGCTTCTCAAGCTTACATTATGTTTGAGAGCAGAAGGACCTGTAATGTATTTGTAAACTCTTTTTATGTATAGTTTCTTAAATGTAACATGTTACAGCTAAATACTTGTTTGCATGAGTGAGATGGATGCACTGATGGATGTGAAAGGTACAAGAGACTGGATTTGATGATTATTTTTCTCTCTGGCCTCTACTACTGATCTTTTATTGAGGAGTCAGGAAACAAAGGTTTGAAATGTAATGTGTAGCTTACAGAAAAAGTTCCAACTCTTTCCATGAAATGTCTTAGGAGGTATATCTGCAAAGTTTAAATAACATATCTTTTTCCCCCTTCTTATATATGAAGCACAAGCTCTTTTCTTTAATTTGGAATTGTTTATGTTAAGAAAGAAACCATCCTCAAACAGCCTATAGTCTTACCTTTCTCTGTTCTTATTATTTTTCACACCTTCCCATAACATTGCTGGCTTTGTTCTACTTCTGCTTTCTTAAGTCCTAACCTGTTTTTAAGATCTTCCCCTGCTGGTAAGATTTAATAATGCAAACCACATTCACTGCATTCATCATTTTGAAACTACTTAGCTTCTTTTGTGAATTTCTTTGTAGTAAAAACAAGCTTGTTTTCTTTAAGCTTATTAAGCTGTTTCTTCCAAGCACTGCAGTAGCTTCATGTGCACTTTTTCACCTTGGCTCTAGCCTCCTCCTGATGCTTTCTAGTATTTGGGTTTCTTCTGTATTTTATAATGTTCTGCTGCACATGATGAACATCTGCAGTGGCTTGTCCACAGCAATCCCAGTGGGGTTGTTTTCTGCTCAGTTGGACAGATGTTCAGTGTAGCTATTAATTCCTTGCTTGAGTTGCTTTCTTTGGAATTAAAGATGTTTGCTTTGTTGTGGACAGAGTTCATACCTGCAATTCGAGTTCTACTAACAACGCAACTTCTTTTGAATCAAGCTGTACAGTTTCCCCATTATTTGCTGAACTTCCCGTTCTACTTCAGTGTGCAAATTTGGAAGCAGATTTTATGCAGTTATCTCCTCTGGTTGAAGTCATAGAATCATAGAATTTTAGGGGTTGGAATGGACCTTATTGATCATCTAGTCCCATCCCTCATGCCATGGGCAGAGACACCTCCCACTAGAGGTGGTTGCTCAAGGCCTCATCCAACCAGGCTGTGAACACTGCCAGGGTTGGGGCATCCACTACCTCCCTGAGCAACCTGTTCCAGTGTATCAGCACCCTTACAGGAAACATTTTTTCCTAATATCTAGCCTAAATTTCCCCTCCTTCAATTTGAATCTGTTACCCCTTGTCCTATCAGTGCAGTTCCTAACAAAGAGTCCCTCTCTGGCTCCTCTGTAGCCCCTTCAGATACTGAAAGGCCACTATGAGGTCTCCATGCAACCTCCAGGCTGAACATCCCCAGACTGCACAGCCTGTCTTTGTAGGGGAGATGCTCCAGCTTTGTGGTCCTCTCAAATATTTCAGGCTTTCACAGAATCAACTCAGTGACAATTGCTTTTGTGTGTACTTTTTTTAGCCTCTATCTCCTGTCCTTTTCAAAAATGTTTTATTACCTTTTTTCCTTCCACCAAGAATTTCTATGACCTTAAAATTTATAACTTTGTCAGGTGATTGTAGATGTATTCATATATTGCAACTAAATGAATAAGTTGTATGTGTCCCACTGGTTTGATACACATGCAAGTGCACACGTGTATATAGATACACAGTAATAGCACACACCATAACGATGTTGACATAAAAAAGACAGCATTTATTAGTGAGCTTATAGAATATGCATTTCTGCTTGTGTAGTGAAAATAATGAATTGCATAACAGTGTGAAACTTCAAATGCTTCAAAAATGTTCACATATTTGTCTCAGCATTTCCATGCATCCTCCTCATACCTAAGTAAAAATGCTTGTGAGAACCTTCTGTGAGGATGGATCAGCTTCTTGTTAATTGGTGTAAGAGAAGTAAAAGTTTTGCACAGCTTCAGGCTGCAGCAGCTGGGAATGGGATAGAGAGAGGCTTGCCAGAAGGTGGCAGCAATTAGAAGTGAAGCAAAACATTAAACATATATAGGTTCTTGGTTGAACCATGAATATGTTTATTTTCTGAAGTGACAGGGCTTCAGCCTTGGAAGTCAGGCCAGTTTTGGCAAATGATTTTTGTGGTCTTTAACCTTTCCAGATAACCCTGGATGTGCTGGCAGACATGGGGCATGAGGAGCTTAAAGAAATTGGGATCAATGCATATGGACACCGCCACAAATTAATAAAAGGTGTGGAGAGACTTCTAGGAGGGCAGCAAGGTAAATATGACACTTTTACTGGTTAGTTTAACATACCATAGGCTCCCTACTTCTCTAAATTAGGCTTTGTCACCAGGACTTGACAGAGACTTGAAAGTGTACTTGCTGGCAGACCTGGTGGCTGAGTGAGTTGTGACAAGTAAAGAATATGTTGAGGATATACAGGACTAAGTGATCACCTGTCTTCCAGACAATGACAGCTTTGGAAGCTGTGCCCATTTCTCAGAACCCTGTTTTACCCAGGCAGGATCTTTTTGATTGATTTGCCCTACGTACATACCCACAGGCCAGTTATATCCTGAAGGGTGGACCTGATGGAGTTTTAGATGCCTCACACTTCTGAGATGCTTCTATTGAAAGTGGAAGCGATAATAGGCAATTACATCCCACATGCATTTTTCTTCTCTCTTTTAAATCCTCTGCTGGTAATGAAAGCACTTTTATCTTTTTGAGGTTGTGCTTTTGTCTCATGTTTATTTTGCATTTCCTGCTGTGCTGTGGTTGTTTAAGAATAATGGTGATGATGGATACAAATAGAGCTGGTATGGGTTTTTCCTGTTGATTTTTGCTCTTTTTCATTCCTTCTCTTTGTAGGCACCAATCCTTATTTGACTTTCCACTGTGTGAGTCAGGGGACCATTCTCCTTGACCTTGCTCCTGACGATAAGGAGTATCAGTCCGTAGAAGAGGAGGTAATCCAAATACCTTTCTTAATGCTTCAGTGGCCATGTATTTCTCTTTTGACTTATAAGCTATCAGAGCTAAAGTGTGCTGTATGAGTCGCATAGATCTGACATGAAGTTTCATTTGTCTTTTCATATAGAGCAATGATGGAGATTATTTTGCTGTGTCCTGCCAATTTTTTAATAAGTGGTCTGTTTGTTCACTTTAGTGTTATCCCAATTTTGCTTTGTTGTTGTGCTTTGGATGTTGTCTTGGATGTTGTCTCATAGCAAGGGTTTCCACAGCTTTCCATAGACAGGTGAACCTGTGCAAATTAAAAGCTGTGTGTGAAGACCAAAGAATCAAGGTCTTGCAATTCCCTTAGCATTTTCTGTGCTCAGGCTGTTTCTGCAAGGGAACCAGCTTGTTTTCTCTTGTCTCAGTGGCTTAGTTAATCTGTAACCCAGATAAACAGCTCACAGATAATTGAGAATTGACTGTAATTTTGCCTCCCACACACACATGCTCTTTTATTTAAGTAAACTACAAGCAGATACCGTTCTGAAAGCAAAACTCATAACAGAAAAGAGACTTCCTGAAGAGTCGTATTTGGAAGAAACTCCATTTTACTGTGCATTTGCTATTTGTGTCGTGTTCCTACACTATAGCACAGAAGTGTTTGGAGTCTTTTTAGAAGTCGAGATATTCAGGATTGCTGCCGGTTTAGCCCAGAACATTTTTTATTTGTAACTCCATGAACTGGAGTATGTGCAGATCTTTTTAATAAACTTATCTGACAGAAAGGGTCACTTGTCTGCCATAGTAAATTGGGATATTTATTTGAACTGTTACTAAATATTGTTGCTGTAGCTATAAATACCTCTGGAAAAGACACAATGAAACCACTGAAATTCTCAAGGTCTGCTAAAGTCATAGGAAAATTTAGTGCAAGCATTTCCCTGTCACTAAGAAATGCAAACTAAACTCATTAAAATCACATTTGTTATTGCTTCAAAGTGATCTTTTTTGTATAGTCAAGACTTTTTCTCATCTAAAGCAGGTTTTCTAGCTGTGTATATTTTTTATAGCAAATACCATTATTTTCCTTTATTCTATGTAGATTTTTGTTACAAGATTGGATAATTGCATCATTCAACTTCTCTGTTGTGGAACAGCATAGCACATTGGGTGCTTGACAAATTAGGGTGTATCTCAGGTTTTTTGTACAGCTTTTAATTAATTTTCAATCAGGATTGTTGTTGCCAGTGCTATACTGAGATAAAAAGCATCCATGCCTTGCTAGCAAGCTTTGTGTGCTGAGCATTTGGTTCTGTTCTTTGACATAGATGCAAAGTACAATCCGGGAGCATCGAGATGGGGGAAATGCTGGTGGGATCTTCAACAGATACAATGTCATCAGGGTGAGTTTCAAAACCTATTCCTTTTATGTGGTAAAATGTTAGTATTTATGCCAGCGGGTAGAATCAGTTTAATGGATCACCTTTTTATATTGAAAATTCTTTGTTGAAATAATATTCAGGAGCAGAGTTAAAGCAAGTGCTAAATGCTAAAAATAGACAGTATGTCTGCTCTGCACAGAGAATGAGGGAAAAGTGTCCACTTGGGCTCTTAAGGGAGTCTGAAGAATTGATGTTGAGGACAGAGCTGGTGAAGAACCTGACTTATGTTTCACAGCCTGTTTGAATTTCTGTGTTTGACTTTGCAACCCAGATTTATGCTTTTTCTTTAGTATAGTCTTTTCTTGCCTTTTTAAAGGAGATCTTTGAGGGGGTGAAAGGATAGTCGTGACTTTTATTATAAAGTTTCTGTCTCCCTATGCAACTTTCCATCTTGACACCTTCTTTGCCCTTGCCAGCTAGAAAAATATCTTTTACAAGCCTTGGCATTTCAGAAAACAGTGCATTGTCTTTGAGGGAAAGTATGCTTTCTGCGTCCTTTGGGGTTTTTTTTGGGAGGGGGGGAGAGAAAATAGAGTAAATCAGAACAGAACATGGTTTCTGAGCTCCAGCAAACCTATGCTGCCGGTCTGAAAAGTAAGCCTGTGCAGAGCCTCTGTAACTTGATCAAGTAGTTCCTATGTCCTGAAGTAAACTGCTTCCATTCTACTCCCAACCAAAGCTGAAGTCCTTTCCAGAAACCAAAGTGATATTAGAGCATGTAGCTGGAAAAACAACTCAGGATAGATTAAACAGCACATCTGCTTATTTTTTCCCTCAAAAGCTGTTTCTTTTCATAAAAAATAAGCCTAAACTAGACAGCAGGCTTTAAAAAGCTAGACCAGATTGTCGACAGAGCTCAAAGCAGAGAGGAAAGAACTTTCAGTTGGTTTGTAGTTCTTTGTTGTATTGCAAGCTCTGAGGGAAGAAGCCTGAAAGTCATTCTTAAACTTGGGAACTTAGACTGCAATTTCACACTGGTTTTAACCATTTGTAAGCTTGTGCTGCAGAGTTGTTTGAAAGGCATCAGCCTTGTGTGCAGAGCAGCCATGGGGTTTCTTTATACCACACATCTGTCTTGCTGTCAGTTTCCCTGCTGAATTTGCATGAACCCTGTGAAACTGTATTCCAATTAAGTATGGTTGGACCTATTGTACCACTGCAGATTCAAAAGGTAGTGAACAAGAAGTTGCGGGAGAGATTCTGTCACAGGCAGAAGGAGGTCTCGGAGGAGAATCATAACCACCACAATGAGCGCATGCTGTTTCACGGTAAGGAAGGAGTGTCGTTGCATGTATTGCTATTTAACAAAACCCCCCAACCTTAGAAGGATACACAGGCAATGTTAGTGTTGCTGTGTCACCATCCTGCACAAGTAATTGCATTTCTACACTAGAAATGGAACAGGTGCACTGAGGGTTTGGGGGTGGTGGAGTTAGTTGGTGTGGTTACTGCAATTCAAAAAGCTACACTAGATTAAAAATACTGTTCTTTTTTTTTAAAGGAAAAGAAAGTTTTTTTGCTAAGCCACATCTTAGTCATTTCCAGTAAAGCTGCTGGCAGGATGTTACAGTGCTGTGAGAAAGGCATCATATCTTCTAATTGAGGGGAGCAGCACGCAGTTAAAAGCATTTTACCCTGGTGCTTTGGGCAAGCATCAGGGAAAGGAATCAAATCCAAACATGAGTTTCAGCAAGATTTCTCTAGAAGCATCCAGAAGTGCCTACAAATGGCAGTTGCCTAAAGGTCCTTCTGCCCTAGATCCTTCTAGGATTCTGTGTAGGAAATTGGGTTTGGGTGGGATTATCCTGACACCTTGCACTATCTTAACCAGTCCTGACTGCTGGGGAAGGTGTGCATTGACAAGATAAATTGCAGTGAAGTCTGAGTGGGGGGAAAACCATTTAATGAGATCTGTGAAATGAGTAAGAAGTGAGTCACACGTGGGATTTTGGTCTATAATGATAAATCCCACACATCATTGCATCCTGCTGGGTATCGCCCCCTTCCAGCTGACTGAGCACGCTTTCTGGTATTTAATGGTCTATTTGAGGCAGATAAACTCCTCTTGACACCGAGTCCTGTATTACTATAGAGCTTAACAAGTATGTATCTTTTTGTGTCATTCTGTTCTAGGTTCTCCTTTTATTAATGCTATCATTCACAAAGGATTTGATGAAAGGCATGCATACATTGGAGGAATGTTTGGAGCTGGAATTTACTTTGCTGAGAACTCCTCAAAAAGCAACCAATATGTGTATGGGATAGGGGGAGGAACAGGCTGTCCCACACACAAAGACAGGTCCTGTTATATCTGCCACAGGTATGAGTCCAGCAGAGTTCCCCATATGTAATTCTGGCTATCCTGATGTTTACAATCCTGGCACGGGATAACTTTTGGGGAAAAAATGGCCACTTGAGCTTGGTCATAGCAGGAAAAATGCAGTTTTCCATTTGTCAAGCCTAAACAAAAAAGGATATTGAATGCAGCAAGTCTCACAGGAAGGTCAAAAATTACATCTAAGCATGAAGTGAGTATAAATCAAAGTGAACTGTGGCTCAGGAAAGAGGCTTGAAACAGCAAGTTTGAAAATGAAGAGTCAGGGGAAAATAGCAGTTAAACTCCAGGCACTCTCAGAACAAAACTGCAGTGCAAAGTGGTGGTCAGCAGTCCAGTGTTGTGCTACGGATCAGATAATTTTGAAGGTAGTGAACAGGATTTAATCATAGCTTTGTTTTGTACTGGAGTAGATCAATGTGTTTCTTGCACTTAGACACCTGTCCATACCCTGCTGGTAAGAGCACACAGAGTTTCAGCTTCTTTCAATGGTTTTATATAAAATGAACTAGAACAGGCCTCCATGTGAGGGCTAAACAAAGTGTGTGTTTTCTCTTCTGTGTGTCAAGAAAGATTTTTTTTGTGACAGGTTTTATACAGTTTTAGAACTGGTTTCTAAAAGTATTTCTCTAAAAAGCCCTGATAAATCAATTGTAACAAAATAAACTCAAAAGACTGAAATAGTTCTGGATGCATTACAACTCCTAGTAAGATATTTGAAAATTATGTTTTCTTTTTTCCTTTTAGACAAATGCTCTTCTGTAGGGTGACCCTTGGAAAATCCTTTCTTCAGTTCAGCACAATGAAAATGGCTCATGCCCCTCCAGGACACCATTCTGTTATCGGCAGGCCAAGTGTGAATGGACTTGCATATGCTGAATATGTTATCTATAGAGGAGAACAGGTATGTAGGTTAGCATGGACTGGGTTTATGGAAGGGCAGAGCTTGGAGCTGCAGAGGGGATGTGACTGGTTTCCAGACCAAATGTGCTGTGATAACATGGTTGATTAGATTTTTTTGGGTTTTTTTCATTTAAATGTGGAAATAAACAGTGAGCCAATGAGTCAAGCCAGCAAATGCTATTCCTATCCACTGAGCTGCTCTGATTTATACCATGCAGAATTGCCTTATTTCCTCTGTGCATCACTCCTAGAGTCTATTAAGAACTGTAGTTTCTCTCAGTAGGCACTCCTTCTCCTGTTGCATTTTACTGGCACTACTGCAGTACCAAGGACATGTGCGTTTCTGGGGCTCAAGTGCATCTTGAGGGTTCTGGGCTTTTTACCTGTGGGTTCCCAGCAGTGACAGAGACTGCCCTTAAATGGCAGCTGAGGTAGCCCAGCAATCTTCAGAAGTTTGAGTTTTTAGTCTGAATAACTCAGCTAGACCCTGACTCAAGAAAAGGGTTTGCTTACTACACTGGGTGGCACCAGTACCTGATGAAACTGAATAGCCACAGGTCTGTGGGGCCTGATGACATGCATCCCAGGGTCCTGAGGGAGCTGGCTGATGTTGTTGCCAGGCCACTCCATCATATTTGAAAAGTCATGGCAGTCAGGAGAGGACCCCAGAGACTAGAAAAAGGGAAACGTCACTCCTATTTTCAGAACATGGAGAAAAGAAAACCTGAGGAACTACAGACAGGTGAGCCTCACCTCTGTGCCTGGGAAGATCACGCAACAGATTCTTATGTAAGCAGTGCGAAGGCACACACAAGACAAGGAGGTGACCCAAGACAGCCAGCACAGCTTCAGTAAGGGCAAGTCGTGCCTGACCTATCTGTTGGCCTTCTATGATGGAGTGACTGCAATAGTTGACAAGGGAAGATGGATTGATGTCATCTACCTGTTGTGTCCCACACGACATCTCCAAGTTTGAAGGGCATACTCTTCAGGGGATAAGGAATTGGCTGGCTGGATGCAGCCAGAGAGTTGTGGTCAGTGGCTCTGTATCCAGGTGGAGGTTGGTGAAGACAGGTGTCCCTCAGAGCTCTGTCTGGGGGTCAGTGCTCTTTAGTATCTTTATCAGTGACACAGACAGTGAGATCAAGTGCACCCTCAGCAAGTTTGCAGATGAAACAAAGCTGAGTAGTGCAGTTGACACAATAGAAGGATTGGGATGCCATCCAGAAGGATCTGGACAAGCTTGAGAAGTGAGTCCACAAAGACTTCTCGAGGTTCAACAAGGCCAAATGCAAGGTGCTGCACCTGGGTCAGGACAATCCCAGACATGAGTACAGAACTGGGAGAAGTACTTACTGAGTGCAGCCCTGTGGAGAAGAACATGGGGGTTCTGGTGGACAAAGAGCTGGACATGAGCCAACAGTGTGCACTTGCAGCCCAGAAGACCAACTGTATCCTGGTCTGCATCAGAAGAGGAGTGGACAGCAGGTCAAGGGAGGTGATTCTGCCCCTCTACTCTGCCCTCATGAGACCCCACCTGGAGTGCTACATCCAGCTCTGGGGTCCTCAGCAAAGGAAGGACATAGAGTGGGTACAGAGAAGGACTGTGAAGCTGATCAGAGGGATGAAGCACCTCTCCTATGAGGCACGGCTAAGAGAATTGAGATTGTTCAGCCTGGAGTAGGCTACAGGGAGACCTTACAGCAGCCTTCCAGTACCTAAAGGGAGGTTATAAAAAAGAGGGAGAGCAACTTTTTACGTGGGCACATAGTGATAGGACATGGGGGAGCAGTTTTAAACGAAAGAGATTTAGATTAGATGTTAAGAAGAAATTCTTTATCCAGAGGTTAGGGAGGCCCTAGAACAGGTTCCCCAGGGAAGCTGTGGTTGTCCCATCCCAAAAAGTGTTAAAGGCAAAGCTGGCTGGGGCTTTGAGCAATGTGTCTGAGTGGAAGGTGTCCCCACCCATGGCAGGGGAGTTGGAACTAGATGGTCTTTAAAGGTCCCTTCCACCCAAACCAATCTGCAATTCTATGATAAGATTATATCATAAGCTCAGGTTCTGAACTTACTCACTTCGCTGGCCTATGCGACCTGGGGAGGTCACATCGTCCAGCCTCTTGTTCATGCTGAATCCAGACCAGGCTGTTGAAGGCTTTCTTTGACCAGGGAGGCCTCAGAGAGTGATGTTTCACAGACCCCCACAGCAGCTTGTTCCTTTGATTGCTTATCCTCGGAGTGAAATGTTATGTTATTTGTATCCGATAGAAACCTTCCCTGTTTTAATTAATCACATTCTCCTGCTGCACATCTCAGGAAAGAGTCTGGCTCGGTTTTCTCAGTAACCTTCAATACATAATGGAAGGTTGCTATGAGGTCCCACAAAGCCTTCTCTTTTCTGCACTGGACATGCCCATCTCCCTCAGCCTTGTCTTGTTTATCCTGTTCTCTCTTATTGGTCCTTTGCGGAACTTGGCTTCAGTTTGTATTGGAGGAGCCAAAAGTTGTATGCTGTTTTCTAATGTGATTAAGTGAGCACCAAATAAACAGCAATCACTGCTACATTGCTGATGATGTACCACAGAATGCTGATAGCCTTACTGCTGCCAGGACACGCTGTTGATTCTGCTTTAGCTTGCTGTCACCCAAGGACCCCCAGCACCTTTTCAGCAGCGAGGCTTCCCATCCTGCAGTGTTGCAAAGAATTCATCCCAGGTCCATTTGCCCTTCATGAGGCTTCTGTAGGCCCAGTCTCCTCTCACCTGTCTCGGTTCCTCTAAATGGGGTCCTGCCCTCCAGCAGCTTTGGCTTTGTTCTGGGACTGACCTGCCTACCAGCTGTCTTCAGAAAACCCCGATGACTGACTGGGTTATGTGCTTTGAGTGGGCCAAGTATTTTACTGCCAGTAAAGGCATTTGCAGGTCACCCCATTTTGGGGTCAGACTATACTGTTCTCTGAGATTTTTTTAATAACTTACAGGCACTGACTGATCTGTAGGATTAGCTAACAAGGAGAGTAACTCTGTGAATTCCTGTTGCGCACACAATTTCTGGCAGTGTCTGCATGGAAGCAACATCTTTCTTTCTACTAATGTGTTAGCAAAGGTATTAACTACCTTGAGCAGTTCTCACTTAGTGCTGGCTAGGTTTGAAATCCACTTTCTCTTTTGCACTCTCTGAACATAGAGCTGATTCTTGCACTGTCCTTCCTTGTCACTGTTTAGTGAAATCCAAAAGTGAGAGCCTCCTGAGCCTACCCTTGCATAAAGTAGTGTTTCATTTTTTGTCTTACTTTCAGGCATACCCAGAATATCTCATTACGTACCAGATTGTGAAACCAGAAGCTCCCTCACAGACAGCAACAGCAGCAGAGCAAAAGACCTAGTAGCTTCAGAGCAGTGAAGATGGATGTGACTTCAATCTTGGACTGGATGGATACGTGTTTCAGAAAATCAGTATCGTATAAAGTTGTTAATCTGGAAATAAGCTGTATGTCTTTTATAAAGCATTGCTGTCTTGATGAATATGATATGAGTAACTCTTGCATACTCAACTGCTACTGTTCCTCTTGAGGAAAGTTTACAAGGGACTGCCTTTTAATAACATATCTCAGGCTCCTAGTCTCTGCAGTTACCATGTGTTAAATAATATTGTTTTGATCTAGAGTTTGGGAACATTATTGTGCAAATGGAAATCTTTATCGGTGCCATCTCACATGCTAAAATTTCAGACACTACTATCCTAGTTATTTTATTTGCAGATAAATTGCATTAAACTCATCATTTTCTCTTCAGCATATACCATTCATTTTATGTTTTCAAGAGATCCTAGTCAACTATTTATTCTCCTTTTGTATTCTGAAGTTGAGCCGTAACCTTCTTGAAGATGTTTTGCACAAAGTCGAGTCGACTAAAACCATTAACAATGCAGTATAAATTTCACCTGAGGAGGGGCTAGGTCCAGTTCTTCAATATAGTGGGTTTTTTGCACACTTCTGAGCAAACGATAATGAGGGTGAGCGTAACTTTAGAGTGGAAACAAATCATGTCAGTTCACTGCTTTGTCTGTTTGAGTCTTCTGGGGAAAGCCCTAGGAAGTGTTTGCAAGGGTAAAACCAGCTCTTGTGCTTGGAAGAACTTCATAAGATAGGTCTGTGCCCTCTGCTGGCATCTCCTAAAAGAACATTTTATAAGGCTCCTGTGAAGTACATGCAGCCTGTGAAATGTTCTCCAGTTACAGCGGCGTATGGTCGTGCTTGGGAGAGAGCAGGTGAAAAGTCAGAAGATCTCATACACGAGGGCGTATCTACTTCGTGTCCCTCTGTAATATGAGACCCAGTAAATGGGTTTCAGACTGGTGAGGGAGAGTATTATAGCAGTTTCATGTCACATCTTTGTGTGTGACATCACAGTTGAAGAGCTTAAGGGATTTACAAAAGTAATAATTTTTCTTATATTTTGATGAGAACGAAATTTTTAAATATCAGTTGGCAGCGGATTTGTTCGCAGGTATTTCAGAGAACAAAGCTAGGATTTATTCACCTAATTCTGTTCTCCCCAAGTTCCCAGGTTTATTTCAGTGGGTAGGAGAAAGTTATTTTTAAGCACTGCATAGCACAGCATCAAACAGTTTCAGAAGTCCCCTCATGGAGGATGTGCATTAGACAAAAGTAGAAACCGATTTCTTTTTTGCCGTGTTTTTACAGTTTCAGAGAAGGCTGAAAATCTCGACCTCTTAATTTTTTTCCTACCAACCAAAACAGGAGATGTATTTCAGTGTTGAGCATGTAACAACTGGAGGAAAAAATATTCCTTTCAACACCACACAACATCCATTCAACAAACAAAATTTCCCTGTCAACCAGCACTATGTAATATCTGATGATCCAGTTCATGCATTCAGGTTTTATCCCCCTTAAAGCAAAGAAACGACACAATAGTGTGCTTTTCGTTTATAAAAATATATGTGCTCCCCACAAGTGGGATTTTGCTGACATTTTTGGATAAAACAAACTTAAGCCTGAAGAGCTTTTCACTTTCAGCATTAAGACACAACTTATCTGTTATTAACATTAAGGCATTAATGTTGAAGCAAGTTATCCTCACAAGGAATTTCATCCACTCTTAAAATCAGTCATTTGATGCAATATGGCTACCTGAACATCATCTGTTTGTAATATCTCTAAAGAAAACCTTAGAAATAGCAATACTCCAACAGATCTTGAACTCTTGAGTTTTATATTTCTTGAGCTGGCAGTGGATATATGGTTCTCGCTTCACTTTGTGACCTGATTAAATATGTAGCTTTGAAGTCCAAGCCAGGCTCAGCCTAGTTGTCCTTTTAAACAAATTTCATTGATAAAATTGGGTGCTTGTATTTTGGCTACTTGTTTCATAGTGTTAGGATTGCAAAGATCACCACTAGGCTTTGAAGCTTTGTATTCACCATTTAAGTTTGGGGGTTGTTTTTAATTTAGCTAATAATGGAGTGGGGGGATGTGCCTGTCTACACTAGGGTTTCAGATAGCTGCCAGAGTGAGTATTGCTCACCATCCCCAGTTAGACTTAGTTTTAAATGGTGAAACAGCTGTGCTGCTTAGGTGAGCAAAATGGTTAGTGTGGGTGTGGAAGTTAAAAGCTTTACATCTTTCAAAACCAGGAACAAATCTATAAAGAAAACCCCCACCAAGCCCACACCAGATGCTGTTCTTGCTTGTTGTCTCCTGTGTGCTGATTGAACTAATGGCTAGTCTGGATTTCTTCTGCAGCCTTGAACTTCTAGAGGATAAAAATACTTGCCAGTATCTTGAACTGCCAGTGTTAACGTATCTGATGTTCTGTGCAGAGTGAAGGTGCTGTGTGAGGAAATCATTTTGCAGTGGTTTTTGTCTCGTAATGACGTGATCTCATATCTGTTTGTGGCCAGACACAGAGGAATACCCAGGCCTGATGATGCGTCTGTGTGTCGTAGAAACCTGTGCAGGAGTAGCGTATGTTGTTGTAGCTCCTCTTACAGATTGAAACAAAGTGAGGATCTGCCCATCAGTATCAAAGTTACCCATGAAAAAGCTGGTGGTGGTTTTGGTGGTAGAGCTGCATTTGGCAGGTTGCTGACGGTACAGATGCTGCTGCTTTAGCTGAGGGAGTTAACTTGAATGGAACCCTAAAAACCCCATGCCCCCATAACCAGGCAGCTGCTGCCTCCTAGGAAAGGAAGTTTTTGACTTCCTGAGGGCAGTCCCCTGATAATGAGATGCTCATTTGCAACATTGGGTTCACCAGTGGAGGCACAGTAGAAGCTGAGGATGTAAGACCACTCTGGGCTAAGCCATCTCATAGGCTTGGTAGCCTGGACACCCCTCGTCGGCTCTAGAAAGAGCTATTCCCACTGGGACAGAGCATGGTGTCTGCTGGGGAAAGGGACAATTTGTCTCTCAGGCCTATGATTTTTGTCAGTGTCCTTTTGAGGCAGCATTTTGAAACTTCTGTGCAGTTTGTGACAGGACCTTAGTAGGCAAAACAGAAAGACGCTTTGCCACATAACAAAGAAGGGAAGAGTCCTGCTCTCCATTGCTGACACTGTTTCCATGAGACAGATGAATTAGGTACCTGCTGCAGAGTGACATTGCAGTGTGAATGCTGTCAACAAAACTTCTGTTGCGATTAAAAACAGAGAGTACAGTACCTTAATAAGGTACATTTTATTTTCTCATCCTTATTTTTATCTACCAATCGGGTTTGATCCCAGCTCCACAGAGGCTGTTACAAACCCTCCTGTACTAGTTCCACCATGTTGCAGTCACTATTGGTCTGTAGTCAAAGGAATAAGCAATGCTTTTCTAACCTTTCTTTTGAGTGTTTGC
>NW_008656907.1:4442-6775 GCF_000695815.1 Acanthisitta chloris | reverse complement strand
TTTGCCCGCAAACTTACACTTTGCTTGTTGGTAATGGGAGTACCCCAAAAGAAAATTTTACACTGAAGCAAAAAGAAAGCCCTGCAAAAATGTTCTGCACTGCTGAGTTTAGTGTGCAGCAGACACAGAAAAGGTGTGTGGTATATGGGATATAGGTAGCTTCTGGAGAAGAGCACTTCCTTGGCTCTGGAAACCAGCTGCTCCAACTGTTGTAGGTTAGAAGTGTCTGCTCTGTGAAGTGCTGAAGGATGCTAACATGTTGTGCCACTGCATGGCCTGTGGGAACTACTTAAGACAGTGGCAAATCTTCCCAAAAACAACTCCTGTATGCCTGCAGTGACGTCAGAGCTCCTGCACAGTTCATGCACTGCCTAGAATTTCCATATGGGACTGTTAAGAGAAATTACCAAAACAGGTTTTCTCAAGATGGATAAAAGGAAGGGTCCAGCCACAAAACAGATTAGTTTGAACACTGCTAATCATTCTCAGCAGCTGAATGTCAGGAAATGTGTTAATTTATTTTTGGTGGGATTTCTCCATTTCTCTGCTGCTTTGCCACAGAAAAATCTATCTCAGAAATCTAAAAGATGCATCTAATGCATGCTTCAGTGATGCCAAGATGAATATTTTTGCAGTATTTTAAGCTATGCTGCAGCCCAGATAAGGAACACGTGGGAAGGCACAGATTCAGTTCTTGTCTCAGGTAGCAAGTGGTTTGTGAATCTCCACAGACTTTAATCCATTGGTGATCAGAGGTGGTGGCTTGGCACAGTCCGGAGCACACTGTCCTGGTCTGTCAGCGAGCAGCAGGACACTTGTGCAGAAATGAGTGGCAGTGGTCCAACGAATCTCAACACATAGTAGATGTGAAACCCAGAGGATCAGGGGACAGTGTAAGATTTCTGAAGCAAGGTGAGTGAGCCCATGAATCAGTAGGGGACATGAGAAACAGATGCATTTCCCATTACACCAATACCTGTGCTGTCAGGTCATATTATCTGGCTGGTCTTGATGTATCGGTCTTGCTGAACCTGGTGGTGGCAAGTCTTAGCGTTGGTCCCATTAATTACTAGTGTAGATTATTAGAGTCTCTGTATTACAAGGTAATTTTGACACTTTCTTACCATCTGCAGAAGTTACTTCAGCTTGGAAATTGAAATGGGGGTTTTTCTGTGCCACAGTCCCACGAGCTTGTGCATTGTCATTCCTAATTGCTTTCTCTGGCAACCCAGATGGCAATGTACCTGAGGGTTGAGTTTCTGACCTTTTTTTGTGTAACCTGTTTTCATAACTAGCCCTGTATATTTCCTCTCTTGGTCGCCAATTACCTGGAGCTGGGATATCATTTATTTATTTCCTCCTTTACCTTCTCTCTCAAAGTTGAAGACGATGGGCAGGTTCTCAGCCTACCTACATGGTGGACTTTAGGTAACATCTCTGTAACAACTGAGTTTGATCTATAAATGTGCTTGGCTAAATGTCTGATCTGCAATACTTGTAATAGTTTAAAATTCAATAAATACATTTTTAACAGTTGCTCTGTGAAAGTGGGGTGTGTGCACAACCAGCTGTTCTCTCTTGGTCTTAGGACAAACCTTCTCCAGCCACAACTGTTGAAAACAGTTTTATTTTTATTTTCTCCAAACAATTTGTTTTCTCCCTCCCTCCCTCAGGCAATAAATAAAAAGTTAATTTCTAGAAAAAAAACTAAACACAACCATACATATGTACATCAGCCACACAGGCATCTTGTGTGTTGGACTGGACTGTAGGGAAGGACAGAGGTAGGGTGGGAAATAAGGCTCCAGGTGGGTTGAAGATGAGGCATTTTCAAGGCTTGGACCAAAAGCTGCAGAAATGTTGCACAGGTGAGCAAGACTCAGCTTGGGTGGAAAAGGGCTGGTCATGAGGTGGAAGAAGCTTGAAAATGCTGGATGGATGACATCTCTGGGCCAGCCTGTCCTCTGCCCAGCAGCTTCTCTGTTGCATTACAGCCCACTCATGTCCCATCGTGCTTCTTTTAGAAGAACAGCAGTGGGATGGGTGGAGAGGAATCTGAACAGAGTAATCAAAAGCAGCCCACACTGCTGCCCCCACCCCTTCTTTCTCATCTTAAAGCCACAGGAGATTGGACCCAAGTTCTGCAGAAACCAGTGATCCACAGAGGCAAGAAAGAGGCATTTCAGACTACATCTCCCTCTCCAAACCAGTTCCCAAACACACAGATTGCTCTCCCCCACTGGAATGGGCTCAGCTGGTGACTTGGCAGGTGCCTGACAGCTTCCTGCCTCATCTCCCCAGCCACAGGCAGGGCTGAGGGTGAGGGAGGCCTG
>NW_008656907.1:271-4427 GCF_000695815.1 Acanthisitta chloris | reverse complement strand
CCGAGGCCCTGCCTGCAGCTCTGCTTGTCACCCAGTCTACCTGGCTCAGGTAAGCAGCACCCACCACAGACACACCCAAGTCTCTCTGTGCAAGGGGGAAGACTGCTGCACAATCAAAAGAGGATATACTCCCTTTTAAACCTGGATGAGCTATGGGCAGAAACATGGGGAGAACAGGAGGTGTATCCTTTTTTTAAAAAAGACAGTAAAATAGGGATGGAAAGAGATGAAGACCAGGCACTTGAGGAAACCCAGTATACTATTTCTTTTCCTCCCCCAGAGAGCCTGGACAATGTCAGGGTTTGTGGCTTTTACAACTTTCGTGCTTTCAAAACATAACGATAAAAAGCAAACAAACCAAGATGAGGTAAGAAATTTCTCTACGAAAAAGACATTGAGTCCAGGGTGAATGGCAGTGTCCGGCACTATTGCTTAACATCACAGGGCTCTGTGCCCACCTGCCCCCTCCACGCCTGGCACTGTCTGCCTGGCTGGCCTCAGCCCCTGAGCTAACAGCTGGGCGATGTGGTGATGGGGCTGTGCAGGTATGGGAGGCTGCTGGGGGTGGCATGGACACCAACAGAGACTGGGAAGCTGAAGACAAACTGAGAGGTGGGAGTGGAGGTGGCCTTGCCCCGCTCCCGCAGTGTCCCCGAGGGGCTGACACCTTCCACTGCATATGAAGTGGCCAACACCTGTGACTCAAACTGCAGCAGCTGCCCCATGAAGCTGAAGTTAGGGGAGATGATGCTCCGGCGCTGCTTGACAAACTCGAAGGCCTCCTCTAGCTTGACACGCTTCTTCATCATCAGGTAAGCCAAGCAGATGGTGGCTGAGCGGGAGATACCAGCCTGGCAGTGCACTAGGACCCGGCCACAACACTCCTTCACTGAGTCTGGAGGGCAACAGGGATGAGACATGAGACTGATGCCCTTCCAGCAAAGCCCAACCCCTCACCAAACCTGCAGGTGGTGGCTGACCTCCATCCCACCAGTGCAACAAATGGCCTGGACCCTGCCAGACCCCAGTCCCCTCTGAGCTGAAGGCTCCAGGTCTTTGAGGTAGGAACCTCCCCACTGATAAAACACACATGGACACAATTCCTCTGCACAGACACTCACCAATGTATTCAATTGCCTCCATGAACCAGGAGCTGATGTCAGCTTTGTGGTTATCCTCCACAGGGATACACTTGTACTGGTAGTGCCCCTCGAAGTGGTTGGGGCAGTCTGAGGAGACGTTCAGCAAGGCTGTGATGCCCAGAGCATCAAGCATGTCCCGCCGGGCAGCGTGGTAGGCACTGCCAAGGTAGAGGAAGGGAAGGATTTCCACAGGCCCACCCTGTTACAGAGAAAAACAACAGACAGAGGGGTGACCAGGAGATAGCAATGGGCAGAACACACATCCAGATGGCTTGGAGACCGTGAGCTGTGCAGGAACCTGGCACCTGATCCAGGGCCCTCAAAAGAGGGAGCAGAGGTTGGCTTTCTCAGCTGTTAAACCTATTCCAGCTCTTCCCCTCTTCATTCTCTTCAGAAACAGGCAGGTGTAGGTTAACAGGATTTAGGCTTGTCCACTCCCCAGGATGCACAAACACTCTGGGATCAGGAGGACCACCATGAGGGGCAAGGAAGCAGGGCTCTGTCTCTGCAGGCCCCAGCTGACAAGAGCAGAGAGACACCAGCAGGACCAGGCTGCAGTGCTGGAAGGAGCAGTCAAAATAACTAGGCACTGGGATTCTAGACTTACCTGGTCATGAAAAGGGGTCCCACAGGAACTGCAGCCCAAATCCAGGGGCTCAGCACTGGTAGGGGGTGACACATTGCTCAAGGACTTGGTTTTTGCACAGAATTCCGGGTACTCAGAGGAGAAGCGCTCATAGCCCCCTGCAAGAAGAGAGGCGCAAAGCATTAGCCCAAGCCACGTTCAGAGTGCTGCTGAACAGCATAGCCAGGGCTGACGCGTCTCACCGTGCCCTTGGCCACTAGATGATGCTACAGCGATGGAGAGTGGTCTCCTGCCCCAGGATGAGCAGCCAGGTTCCTGGCAGCAAGGGGGAAATCCTTGAGGCGCCACCACTCCCTTGGAGGAAGAGCACCAAGAACTCTGCAATGATCTTGCCTACCTAAAATCTTGGGTCCAGATTTTAGTCCTCTACAAACAACCAGCCAAAACCCCAGTCTGAGGCCAAGGTTGCTCTCTAACATGATGAAGAGAGGATTTGTTGCCAGCATCCTCAGACTTAAATCGGAAAAGCTGCTCCCAGCCTAAAGGCTGTTCAGTTCCCAGATTCCTTGGACACATTCTGTCACGAAGCACAGGCGGGTCTCCCACTTTCCCAGCTTGATCCTCCAAGCCCAGAGCTGGAGGAAACAGACCAGGGAATTCCAGGCACTGGCCAGGTACAGTGATGCTGCCCCACAGCAAAGCTGCCCTCCAGAGAGGTATCTGCTGCCTCTCAAGGACACAGGTGCCAACTGAACATAGACCAGCCTGCTCCTCTGATCTGCTGCCAGGGGGATAATAAAAGGTGACCTCAGATCTTCCCAATGGCAGGTGAAACAGGAGCAAACCCCACTGAGTTCCCAAGACAGGGAAACTGCAGTGCTGACTGCAAATAAACACTTCTGATAATACTTCTTCTCTCATTCAAATAAAATCAACATCCCTCATATCCTTGTAGAGTCTGACCTTGAACCTTAAAAGCAATGAAAATCAGCTATTTTACTATCACCACAGGACTCTAGACAGACCAAGCCCTGACTCCCAGGGTGGTTCCTGAAAACTTAACCCAACAGCAGCACCTATACCTGCAAATTTCAGCTTACCAGAGCACATGCAGCTGGACACATATTTCTTATCCAGCCTTAGCTCTGAGACTGCCCTGAACACCACTGCATATTAAAAATATCAATGGAAGCAAGTGTCTCAAGCAAAGAAGCCCAGGAATCCCTAGGCAGCTAGAGACCAATACTGCCAGCATCCCAGTGTCCTTTGTGGTTTCCTCCTCCAGCACAACGAAGGGCTCTAGTACCTTAAAGCATGTGCATCACTGAATTTGCATTGTCCCTCCCACACAGGCAGGACAGTTTGCAGAGGCTGCATTTCCATGGCCCAACATCCCTGCTGCTTCGATTTGAAAGAGCATCCAAAACCAAGGGCTCCCTGTTAGGCATCTTCAGGAGATCTGGTCCTAAAATCCCTGGATCTACCACATCCCACTTTGGTGGTCGTTGCACCATCCTGAGAGGGAGACGCTGCCCAGTGTGATGTGTAGAAATGGGGTCCCTCCTTAGAAAGGCAAAGAGACTCTTTAAAATAGTCAAAGATGTTTCTTTTCAATGTATTTCAGCAGCTCTAATGCCTGTTCAGCCAGGTGTCACATCCAGCAGCTCCAAGCAGTGGTGTGCAGCTCCTGGCCACGCACGGGCCCTGCCTGGCGCAGGTGCCCATCGCCAGGCAACACCTAGCCAGGCTGTTCCACAGGGAACCTGGCAGCAGCCTGATCTACACAAAACAGATCTGGGTCTTCATTGTGACCTGCACCCAAAGGATCTGCATTTGGGCATGCACAGTGCTGGGTTAGTCTGGCTCTTGTGAAAACAGAGCAAGCTCAATCATTTTAATAGCTCTGTGGAAAGCAAGTAAGAAGTCTCAAGTGCTCCTACTGAGTCTCTAGGAGCTCATTCCTTAAAAGTAAAGGACTGGAAACCCCAATCAACCCACCATGAGAACCACAGAGGCACCAGAAGCTCTCAGCTGACAAAAGCCACCCTTGAAGCACAGCAGCGTTTCCTGCCACACGCAGGCTCTCAGCACCTCCAGCTCATGCTGAAGGACCCGAACGCCTGTTCCGGAGCGAGCCCTGGCTGTGCAGGCACTCCCACAGCAGCACATCGTATCGCATCCTTGGAACAGCTCCTGCTGTTTTTACTGTAGCTAGTACAGCAGAAGTGCTAGCTGCTCCATCTATCAAGCCTCTTAATGGATTTGCTACTCTGCATACACATCCTCACCCCTGCTGTAAGTAAACCAAGGAATAAACTGACTCTCAGGCTGTAAACAAAAAAGAAAAAACCCCACAGAGCTCAGGCAGGAACCCCAGCTGAGCATCCTCCTACCCTGAATCATCTCACGGCAGCTTTCAGGACCAGCA
>NW_008656907.1:0-244 GCF_000695815.1 Acanthisitta chloris | reverse complement strand
CCACGGCAGCGGGGGAAGCCCCGACGCCTGCTGTAGTTGCAAAAGGAGCACAGAGGCACCCCGAGGGTTTCTGCCCACCGCAAAGTGACATTGGCATGTCCCGCACAAATACCTCCTCTGCACCGCGGGGCTGGGGATGGACTCAAACGAAGAGTCGAGGGATGCCCCCTCCCCGCTCCCATCTGAGTTTGCACCTTGCCCCCCGGAGCGTCTGTGCCAGCCCTGCCCGCGGCACGGGCCCTGC
>NW_008656906.1:0-1358 GCF_000695815.1 Acanthisitta chloris | reverse complement strand
GATGTGCGCCCAGGCGGGGAGTGCTGGACTGGTGTACTGGATTTTAGTGGCACAGTGGAGGAGAATTCTGTTGCCTCCTTGCTGGCAGAGCATGGGACATGGCTTGTCCCATGGGACACTGCATGGCCCTTGAGGAGGGCAAGGCCTGCTCAGAAACAAATAAACTACCCTTGTGTGCATTCCCACCCTGAATCCAAACTCAGTGCTGTGCCAGGAAACCTATCCCAGTCCAATCCAGAGAGTGGGAACACTCCGAGAGCTGTTGGAGGAAAAAATCTGGTTTATTTGCAGCAGATATTCCACCTCAGAAGTGAGAGAGTTCATGTACAAAAAGGCAACAACCAATATTATCTGATGAATGTCGTTTATTATTTACAAAAGTGATTCTTTTATACACACTTATTATAAGAGTCTATTATCTATATATAATATCTATCTCCCTACCTACCCATCTATAATAGATAACTATTATCTGTTAAATACTATTACTAGTCTGCCTTACACACAATATAATTGCTTTTTATCATATCAATCATAAAAATGCTTAATTATGCTCCACCCCTATCAACTTCTTCATTCAACACCTGGGAGTTGTTTACTTTGTTACCTTCTTCCTCATTTCAGCCACAGCTGGGTTCTTCACCAACTTAGCTTGCTTCCTACTCAGGCCTTGTTAGAAAGGGTGGATTGATCACATGTCCATTAGCTGTTGGGAAAGTTCTGCGTGGGGAAGCAAGCAGCCGACTCAGTGTGAGTGATAAAGCAAGCTTCAACTTTATTGTCCGACAGGCTCTTTCTTATACAGTGCCTGACAAGCATAAAACTATCAATCATTTATAATTGGCTAAGCTCTAAAGATAGCATTCAGGTACTCTCCCTACTTGCGGTTACAGCTGTGAGGATTATTTCTTACTTTCTCAGGCTTGGCTGCATTCCTAGCTGTTTGTCTCAAACTTGTTTGTCTCACACTCAAGGACAACTTGCCCCTGCCATCTGCCAAGTTAAGTTGCCTTCTGCCAAGCTGAGTTACTCCCTATCTATATATAAGTTACTCTCTCCAGGGCCTTGCTTGTACACTGCATTCCCAGGTGCATTCCCAGGACTGTGTCCTTGCTCTTTTTAGCCTTCCCCAGGTGCATTCCCAGGATTATGTCCCCCGTGTTTTGTAGGAGCTCCTCTGTTGCTTTAAGGAATTTTCCCCCATACATGTTATCAGAAGACATTGATGGTTGGATACTCAAGAGAGACAAAGGACCTCAGCCACTGGGGTGGGACACCTTTTCTTCTGCAAAAGACCTCAGCTGCAGGGGGGGACTTCCTTTTGGGCTCCATGCTCAGGGAGGTAGGGAGCTGCGGTC
>NW_008656905.1:23052-42630 GCF_000695815.1 Acanthisitta chloris | reverse complement strand
CTGGCCTGGAACACTCCCAAGGATGGGTCATCCATCAGTTCTCTGGGTAGTGTTAAATATGTAGACTAACCCTGTGAGGAATTGGGGCTGGCTCTGAAAGGTTTTACTCAGCACTAGGCCTCGTTTGCTTATGCTGGGATGGAGTGACAAAACCCAACAAAGCAGAGGGTGAACGTGGCCAAGAGGCCTCACCAGTGCACATAGAATCCCAGAGTGGTTTGGACTGGAAGGACCTTAAAGCTCATCCCATTCCAACCCCTGCCTTGGGCAGGGACACCTCCCACCAGAGCAGGTTGCTCAAGGCTCAGCCAACCTGGCTGTGAACACTGCCAGGGTTGGGGCAGCCACCGCCTCCTTGTGCAAACTGGGACAGTGTCTCACCACCCTCACAGGGACAACTTCTTCCTCACATCTAATCTCAATTTCCCTCCTTCAATTTGTGCCCATTGCCCCTTGTCCTGTCCCTGCAGCTCCTAACACAGATCCCTCTGCAGCTTCCCTGGAGCCCTTTCAGCTCCTGGAAGGTGCTCTGAGGTCTCCACACAACCTTCTCTTCTCCAGGCTGAACAGCCTCAATTCCCTCAGCCTGTCCATCGTGTCTCAGGACTGAGTTGATCTCTGTTCTGTGAGCTCAGGATGGGCTCAGGATCACAAGTACTTGTCTCTCCCTTGCAGTGAGAACGAGGAGCTGGAGGAGATCCCCTCAACTGACCTCAAGTACCTGCTGCTGCCTGCACTGCTGGGAGCTCTCACGCTGAAGCAGGTGGACCTGAGCAGGAGGTTGGAGCACCTGGAGACTGCCAGGGATCACTTCTATCGCTTCCTCAAGCTCTGCAGGAGCTATGGGCTGGGCAACTTCCAGCTGCCTCCTGCCACCTCCTCCAGCACCGCTGGGGAGGAGGGAACAGGGAGCTTCCCAGCCCCAGGGGACGCCATGGGTGCCCAGCCCAACCTGGTGGCCATGGCCATGAGCAGGAAAGCCAAAATCGACAGGTAAGCTCTGGGCAAAGGCTTTGGGGATGGGTGGAGGAAGTAGTGTGGGGTTGTACAGGCTGTGGATGTCATGGAAGAGCTGATTCCCTGGATGTCAGAATAACTGAGTCATGAGATGTTCAGTTTAGGAGGTGCAGCAGGTTGTGGTGTTGGGTGTGCACAGGCTGAGGAGCAGCATTTGCATTCTCAGTGTCTGCTCTTCGAGGAGAAGCTGCTGAAAAGTTTGGACATCAGGTGGAATTTCTTCATGGAAAGGACTGTCAGGCATGGGAAGGAGGTGGTGGAGTCACCACCCCTGAGGGTGTTCAGGGAGACACTGGACATGGCACTCAGTGCTCTGCTCTAGCTGACAAGGTGGTGATGGGTCACAGGTTGGACTTGATGACCTTGGAGGTCTTTTCCAACCTCAGTGACTCTATGAAAAGGTCTTACTGTTTAGTTCTCTCATAATTCATCTTGTAATTAGCTCTTCACTCACTGCAAACAGCATGAGGCTCCATCTACCTTGGGAGTTCCCTTCTATGAGAAGGTTCTCCCCATTAGAGCTTGGGAAAGCTGGGACACGATGGAATGTACTGAGGGCAGCAACTGGGACCATGCTAGAGGTGACTGGGATCATACTGAGAGTGTCTAGGAGAATGATGGGGCAACTGGGACCACATTGGGAGCAACTGGGATCTACAGGGAGCAAGTGGGATCATTCTGGTGGAGCCTGAGGTCTTACTGGAAGTGAGTAGAACCACTGGGAGTGGCTACAAGCAACTGGGATCTGGCTAGGAACAAGTGGGAGTAACTGGGATCGTGGTGTGGGCAACTGGGATGTGCTCATGGTGTCCTCCCTGGGCCAGGTACAAGCAGAAGAAGGAGCTGGAGAACAAGTTGGCCTCCATGAGAAGCTCAGTGGAGAGTGGGACAGCAGATGAGGACCAGATCCGGGAATTCTACATCCTCCAGATCCAGAGGTGGATCAGCACCAGCCTGGAGGAGATTGAGAGCATCGACCAGGAGATGGTGATCCTGAGGAGCAGAGGGACAGCGAGGCAGGTACAGGACTGAGGGGACACACCTGGGATGGACATGGCTGGAGGGGAAAGAATCCCGAAGGAATTCTGGGCCAGAGTTGTAGTTTTGGTCTGTGAATTCTCAGCTGGAATTGGGCTCAGTCACAGCATGACTTGTGAATTGAAACAAGACCCTTGTGATTTCTTTCAAACCTTCACTTCTGATCTGCAGCATGTCCAGGTGTTATTTCCAGAGACAGCAGCCCACTGGGAATGACCAGAGCTTCTCATGGACCTGCAATCCCTATGTGGAATGTTGTCCCTGGGCTTTGTGTGTCACTGGGAATGTCTGCTGGAAATACCAACTGCTGCTGTGCTGACACAGCCCCTGGTTTAGGAGGGTCATTTCTGGCCCTGCAGGACTCTGCTCATCCATAGAGTCCTGGTGATACCATCAGGGATGATGAGCTCAGGATGCTCCACTTTGGATCCCTGGAGCAATAGGCAATTCCTGCTCTGAGCTGAGCTGGTCTAGCCCTGCACACTCTGAGGCACAAGAAGTGACTTGTAGAGAGTCACAGCTGGAATTCTGGATGTAAGCTGGATTCAGGCCTGGGTTGTCCACCCTGGGGCATTGCTGACAGCAGAGGTGTTTCTCTTCTGCAAGACCTGGAATAACTCTGGGGTGGGAAGCAGAGAGGAGGATTCTCCTCTCCACAATGCCCTTGTGACTGTTGTTTGCTCTGCAGCCCCCAACAGGTCTCCACGGCCCTTCCAGACCTCCCAGAGCTCCTGTGAGGCCTTTCATCCTCACCCGCGATGCTGCCCAGGCCAGGTACGTTGGGTTGGGATGGTTCACCACAGCTTGGGGCATTGCCCTCACATCCAGCCTGAAATACTCCTCCCAGGGCAGAAAACCAGTTGATACCTTCAGGTCTCCACCTGTGTTTGTGGCACCCTGAGGTCCTTGCAAAGACACAACAAATTGAAGGAGGGAAATTGAGGTTAGATGTGAGGCAGAAGTTTTTCCTGTGAGGGTGGTGAGACACTGGCCCAGGTTGCCCAGGGAGGCTGTGGCTGCTCCAACCCTGGCAGTAGATTCCCTCACAGGGAGCAATCCCTTCCCAATATCCCATCTCTCCCTGCCCTCTGGCAGTGGGAAACCATTCCCTGTGTCCTGTCCCTCCAAGCCTTGTCAATAGCCTCTCTCCATCTTTCTTGTAGCTCCTTCATGTACTACAAGGCCACAATTAGGTCACCCCAAAGCCTCCCTCAATCCCTCCTGGATAACATGCCTTACATCCTTAGTGCAGCTTTTGTTACGGAATATTCTGTGCCTGTCGTCCATGTCTGTGCTCCTCCTGAGGGGCTGAAGAACCTCTTTGTGCCCTGCAGGGTGTTTGGAGCTGGCTACCCCGGGCTGCCCACCATGACCGTGAATGACTGGTACGAGCAGCGCAGGAGGCAGGGAGTGGTGTCTGGGCAGAGTGTGCCCCAGAGGGCACCAGGTATGGAACAGGGATGGGAACAGGGAGTATGGGAAGTGTCTCGAGGGTGTGGGTGGACAGGGAGGTGTGCAGGGTGTGGAACACCTCCAGAGGCAGAGCCTGAGCTGCTGCACCAAGGACTGGGACAACTGGATGTTGTGCTTAGCCTCTTCCAGGCCAGGCTGGATGGGGCTTGGAGCAACCTGGGCTAGTGAAAGGTGTTCCTTGCCATGGCATGGGGTGGAATGGGATGATCTTTAAGCTCCTTCCAACCCAACTCATTCCATGATTCCCATTGCTGCTGTCTGCCCAGCCCAGCTCCTGGCAGGACTTCTCTTTGGGGACCTTTAGGATCTCTTCACTCCCCCTGACTCCTGTCCCTCCCCTGCAGCAGGTGGAAGTGATGAAGAGCTGCAGAAGCAGCAGCAGGAGAAGAAGGAGGAGGAGGAGGATGATGAGGAAGCTCTGCAGAAGGCTCGGAATTGGGACGACTGGAAGGACACACACCCCAGGGGCTATGGCAACAGGCATAACATGGGCTGATGCTCCAGCTGCAGAGCCAGCAGGGCCTGGACATGCTGTGAAAAACCTGGAGGGGGAGAAGAGGGAATACAGTGTACATATGTGGAGGATCCAGGAATTCTCTGGGATCGCCGGATTGGGGGAGGACACATGACCTCTTGCTTTGGTTTGCATTCGTGCCAGCCTGGCTGGTCATGGGCAGGGAAGCCACAGAGCTCTGTGAGGGTCAGGCTCCCTCTGCATTCCCAGGCAGAGGCAGCCCTGGAAAGGGAAGTCCATGGATTGGGAACTCTTCGTAGTGTGGGTGGATGTATTTATTACTTTTTTTCCTCTATATTTTAAGCAAAATAAACTCTTTGTGTTGCCAAGTTCCTGCTCTGGAATTCCCTATGAGTCTATTCTACTCTTGGGGTACAGGGCAGTAATTCCCAGCAAGCAGCTCTGGAGAGGTGGATGGTGAGAAGGACTAGTGATTTAGTCCCTGTGGATTCTCACTCTTCCTTTGGCTGTTGGCACCTCAGTGCTGATTTTCTGCTGTTCTTATTTCCCTTCCTTCCTTCTCATTTTCCCCCCCACCCCAGTCCTCTCCAGGCAGTGTTCCAGGCCTCCTGGGTCACAGACAGGAGTGGAATCATCAAACCATCAGGGTTGGAGGAGATCTCTAAGGTAATCAAGTCCAACCATGAACCTGTCACTGCTGGAACCCCTAAACCCTAAACCAGATCCTCCAGTGCCACATCCAGACACCTCTGAAACACCTCCAGGGATAGTGACTCCACAATATCCCAGGGCCTCAACACCACAACAGGGAAAACATTCCTAGTACCCCCTCTGAGCCTGGAGTGCCCTGAGGGAAGGGGAGGGGACAGTGCTGCCCGCAGGCTCTCCAGCTGCACTCCCATTGCACAGCACAGGAGCTTGTTGGGTGTCTCTGGGAGCAATCACACCTCTCCAGCATGACAGTGTTTGTGAAACACCCAAACGTGGCCAGTACCATCCCAGGGGGAATACAATACCCACCAAGCCCCTCAGGCCACTCCAAGGGGCAACAACCACCTCTCTCCACAGTAGCTCGTCATCCTCAACCTGACCCTTCACCCTCTCAGAGACCACCAGCTCTGTCCTGGCTCCAGAGCCAAGCTGGGGCAGGTCCCTCCCCTCTGCAGCACTGGTTTACCTTGGGGTCAGCTGGTTAAAGCCTCTGGACACACATCCTGTTGCCCTCTGGGATTTCCAAACTCACCTTTCAACCTGCTGCTGCGGGGGCAGGCGCTGAGCTCCTGCCACCATGAAAACAATCATCGCTGCCTGCTCCCAGAACCTCAGCGGTAAGAGGCTCTCAGAGAGGGCTTGGGATGGGCCCTGATGCTCTGGACATGGTTGTGGTCACTGTTGTCTACTTGCTTTGGAGTGCTGAGAGGAGAGGGAGGTGTTGGGAGTGATTTGTGGGAATCTCTATGGGAAGGTAGACAGGGATGGAACTTCTGGCAGTGCGTTTGGGACTGTTAATGCTCCAAGATGCTCTGGAGCACTACAGATTCCAAGGGTTTGGGTTGAAGAGGCTCCTGTCTCTGTGGATGGGGCTGTCCATGTGGACATTCATGGAGTGCTTGGGGTGGGAGCTAGGAAGAGGAACTAGGGACTAGATGATCTCTAAGGTCCATTCCAACCCCTTAACATACTATGAGACTATGACACTATGAAACTAAAAAGCAACTGTTTGGTAAGCACAAGTTTGCTGGGAACACTTCTGTGTCTTCCCTGGGAAAAGTGGGACATGGGAGAGCTGAGAATGGCAGGAAAGCATGGTACCTTGTGCCCAGGGGTGTGGGCATGGATGGGAGGGATCAAGCAGTTCCTGGCATGCTGCTTTGGGAGAAAGGGACAACAATTCCCCAGTGCTGGTGATGGCTCCAGGGTTCAATTAATTTCAGTTGTCCCATTCCTGGTTTGGATTGAGCTGGGAGGAGTTAAACCTCCTCCAGCTGCCTGAACCAGGGTTTGGTGGTTTTCCTCCAACCCTGGGAAACTGAGTGTCCCTGGCCTGGAGAGCTATGGGGACAGCTCTGCTCTGTCCCAGCCTGAGCATGTCTCTGTGGCCAGCAAGCAGCTTTTGGGTTGTTATCCCAGGAAAACCAGGCTCCTGGGACACACAGTGGCCACAGCAGTGTCTGTGCAGGGGGTCTGGGCTGTGTAGGAGCTTTGGCCAGGAGCAGAGCTGATTTGGGGAGAAGGAATGGGGCTGGTTGTGGAGTTTGCAAGAAAGGGACAACAATTCCCCAATGTGTCTGATGGCTCCAGTGTTTAATCTATTTCAGTTGTTCCACTCCTGGTTTGGATTAAGCTGGGAAGAGTGAAACCTCCACTACCCCAAACAGGGTTTGGTGGTTCTCCTCTGTCCCTGGGGAACTGAGTGTCCCAGCCTGGAGAGCCACAGGAACAGCTCTGCTCTGTGTCAGCCTGAATATCTATCTGGCCAACACGATGCAGCTTTTGGGTTGTTATCCCAGGAGAACCAGGAGCCTGGGACACCCAGAGACACCCAGGGCAGCTCACTGGTCACAGAAGTGGCCGTGCAGGTGATCTGGGCCATGGAGGACCTTTGGCCAGAAGCAGAGCCGGTCTGGGGAGGAGGGATGGGGCTGTGTGTGGAGTTTGGATCCTGGCAGCCAGCCCAGGGTGGTTAATGGCTCACCAAGGTCAGGCAGAGGAAAGGGTGGGCTGGGGAGTGAGGCAGCAGTGGCTCTGCAGTGTCTCTGCAGGAGACAAGGCTGAGGGATGGCGCTGGGATAACCACCCCTGCCCACCTCAGCTCGGCCCTGGCCACTGGCCTTGACACTTGCTGGGGCTGTTACCTCCCTGCTGTGCCAGCTGAGAAAGGCCCAAATCCTCTGTGAGCCTGAGCATGCCAAGGAGGGCATGGAAAAGATCATAGAATCATGGATTTTCGGGGTTGGAATGGAGCTTAGAGAACATCCAGCCCCAATCCCCTGCCCTGGGCAGGGACTCCTCCCACCAGAGCAGGTTGCCCAAGGCTCAGCCAACCTGGGTATGAACACTGCCAGGGCTGGGGAATCCACTCCTTCCCTGGCCAGCCTGGGCCGTGCTGCCCCTGGGAACACAGTGTGGGATGTGCCATGTGCTGAGCTCTATCAGTGCATGGAGACTTTGTGGTGCCAAGCTGGCAGCTGGAACAGTGCTGTCCCCAGAGCACCCTCAGCTTGCCCAAGGCCACCTCCTGGCCCAGTCCAGAGCTCTCTGATGATGACCATCCCCATCCCTCCTCATGCAACTGCTCATCCTCCCCATCCCACATCCCGCCACCCAACCCTCGCCCCGCTGGATGTCCCCCCTAGCCCAGCAGCCCAGGCTGTGTGTAATCCATGCTGTTCTGGGCTGGGGGTGTCCCCCACCCCTCAGGCAGCCGTGGCAGCATCCAGCCCACCCTGCGCAGGCTGCTGGCCGTGCCCTGGCCCTGGCAGCGCGACGTGCGCTCCTGCCTCCAGCTCCTCGCCGTGCTCCAGTGGGTGCTCAGCTTCCTGCTGCTCGGTGAGTACAGGGCTCTGGGGGCCAGGGTGGGAATGCAGCCACTCACCCCCTCCCTGGCTCCCACAGGAACTGTCAGCCTCTTGGTCCTCATCTACTTGGTGTTCACCAGTTTCTGGCCCATTTCCGTGCTCTACCTGGCCTGGATCATCTTCGACTGGGACACACCGGAGAAAGGTGGGGAGGGGAATGGCCACTCTGCCTCCAGCAGTGCAGCAGGAGGGGTGCTCTGTGGCCAGGTCCCTCCCAACAAATGGGCAGCACCATGTACCACCTGCTCCTTCCCTCCTCTCCCCATCATCACCTTCTCCTTCCCTCCTCTTCCCCATCATCACCTTCTCCTTCCCTCCTCTCTCCCCTCAACACCACCCCCCCTTCCCTCCTCTCTCCCATCAGCACCACCTTCTCCTTCCCTCCTCTCTCCCATCATCACCACCTTCTCCTTCCCTCCTCTTTCCATCATCATCACCATGTTGGGAAGAAGGATACAGCAGGTCCGTGGGGAGTGTTTCCCATGAATGCTGCTGCCCCTTCCTCCAGCTTTGCAGCAGGGTAGGGTGCAGGGTCCATCCTTTCTCCAGGTCCTTCCCAGCATGGCAAATGGGGAGCATCACATCACACCTGCACCTTCCCTCCTCTCCCCATCACCATCACCTCCTCCCTCCCTCCTCTCCCCATCACCATCACCTTCTCCTTCCCTCCTCTCCCCACCATCCCCACCCCTGTGGGCAGAGGGATGCAGGAGATCCGTGGGGAGTGTTTCCCGCGGATCCTGCTGCCCCTGGGGTGAGTATCACCCGCCGCGGTCCCTCCCCGGTGTGCAGGTGGGAGGAGGTTGCCGTGCCTGCGGCGATGGACCGTGTGGAAGCACTTTCGGGATTACTTCCCTGTGAAGGTACAGTGCTGGGACGGGATATTCCCGCAGAAGCCAAAAGGGATGTGCCACTGTCGAAGTCCCCATGGCTCTTTTTGCCCCCACAGCTGGTGAAGACACACGACCTGTCCCCTAGCCGCAACTACATCATCGGCTCCCACCCCCACGGCATCCTCTGCGTCGGTGCCTTCTGCAACTTCATCACGGGCTCCACGGGCTTCGAGGAGCTGTTCCCGGGGATCCGCTCCTTTTTTTTTTTCCGCCCTGCCCCTGTTCCGCGAGTACCTGATGAGCGGCGGTGAGCGGCTCTGCCCCGCCGGGATGCGGCTCCGCGGAGATGCTCACGGGCAGAAGCTCTTGGGTTCTAGTGCCAACTGCGGGAAAGGAGGGCTGGGGGCTCTGCGCTGCTCTGGAGCAGGCAGGGAAGGGATGGAGCTCTGCCCGCGCCCTGCCTGAGCTCCCTCCTCAGCTCCTTTGCACCCTGTGTGTGCCCTGTGTGCACCTTGTCTGTGCTCTGTGTGCATCCTGTGTGCACCCTGTGTCCTCTGTGTGCCCTGTGTGCACCTTGTCTGTGCCCTGTCTATGCCCTGTGTGCGCCTTGTCTGTGCTGTCTGCACCCTGTGTGCACCTTGTCTGTGCCCTGTGTGCCCTGTCTGCACCCTTTCTGTGCTCTGTCTGTGCTCTGTGTGCACCTTGTCTAAACCCTGCCTTGCACCCTGTCTGCACCCTCCAGCGTGCCCTGTCTGCACCCTGTCTGCACTCTGCCTGTGCCCTGCCTGGACCCTGCCGTTCACTCTGCCCACACCTTTCCCACACCCTGCCTACACTCTGTCCATGCCCTGCCTGTGCCCTACCTGCACCCTGTCTTCACCCTCCTGTGCCCTGTCTAAACTCTGCCTTGCACCCTGCCCACATTTTGCCCACACCCTGCCTCCACTTTTCCTACACTCTACCAGTGACTCTGCCTGTGCCCTGCCTGGACCCTGCCGTTCACTCTGCCCACACCTTTCCCACACCCTGCCTACACTCTGTCCATGCCCTGCCTGTGCCCTACCTGCACCCTGTCTTCACCCTCCTGTGCCCTGTCTAAACTCTGCCTTGCACCCTGCCCACATTTTGCCCACACCCTGCCTCCACTTTTCCTACACTCTACCAGTGCCCTGCCTGCACCTGTGCCCTGCCCTACCTGCACCCTGTCTTCACCCTCCTGTGCCCTGTCTAAACTCTGCCTTGCACCCTGCCCACATTTTGCCCACACCTCCACTTTTCACCCTGTCTTCACCCTCCTGTGCCCTGTCTAAACTCTGCCTTGCACCCTGCCCACATTTTGCCCACACCCTGCCTCCACTTTTCCTACACTCTACCAGTGCCCTGCCTGCACCCTGCCTGTGCCCTGCCAAAACCATGTCTGCACCCTCCTGTGTCCTGTCTGTGCCCTGTCCAAACCCTTCCCTGTGCCCTGCCTGCACCCTGCCTGCACCCTGCCCATCCCTGCCCGTCCCTGCCTGTCCCTGCCCGCAGCAGGTGGCGCCCTAGCACTGTCCCTTGCAGTGGTCCCACCGGGTGGGATCCCTTTTGGGGGTCCCTACTGTGACCCCTGGTGTGACCCCTTGAGGGGTCCCTGGTGGGATCCTTGGTGGGGTCCCTTGTGTGACCCTTGTGTAATCCCTTGAGTGACCATGGGATCCCTTGTGGAGCCCTTTGTGTGATCCCTTCAGGGATCCCTTGAGGGATGGGGTCCCTTGTGTGATGCCTTATGTGGTCCCTGGAGGAGTCCTTAGTGAGATCCCTTGCGTGACCCCCTGTGGGATCCCTTCAGGGTTCCCTTGAGGAATCCCTGGAGAGGTCTCTGGTGGGGTCCCTTGTGTGATTCCCTGGTGGCATCACTTGTGACATCCCTGGTGGGATCCCTGGTGGAGTCCCTGGTGAGATCCTTTGTGTGATCCCTCGAGGATCCTGATCCCTGGTGGATCCTGACAGAAGTGCAGCCCCACCCACCCTACTCCATCCTCTCAGGCCTGTTCCCGGTGACTCGCCGTGCCATCGGTCACCTTCTGTCCCACAACGGCATGGGCAACGCGGTAGCCATCGTCATCGGCGGCGCGGCTGAGTCACTCTCCTGCCGCCCTGGCCTCACCACCTTGGTCCTCAAGAACCGCAAGGGCTTCGTCCGCATGGCCCTGCAGCACGGGTGGGTCGAGGCCACCTCCACCCCCTCCACTGGTAACCACCAGACGGTGACCAGAGGGTCTCCATCCCCACCCACCGTGTCCTCTCCACAGGGCTTACCTCGTCCCCTCCTTCTCCTTTGGGGAGAACGACCTGTTCCGCCAGGTGGTGTTTGAGGAGGGCACTTGGATGAGGAGCATCCAGAAGCGCTTCCAGAAGATGATGGGCTTTGCTCCTTGTGTCTTCTATGGCCGTGGACTCACCTCTGTCCAGTCCCGGGGCTTCCTGCCCTATGCCAGGCCCATCACCACTGTGGGTGAGCAGCTGGGGTGGAGGGGACACCCCAGAAGGAGAGGGGAGAGGAGGGACACCCCGTGGTGGGTCGTGCTGGAAGGCTCCACTCATGTCCCCGATGAGTTGAGTGCATCCCCACACCACCAGTCTGACCTCCACCCATCCTCCCCCGGCAGTGGGAGAGCCAGTGGTGGTGCCCAAGGTGCAGAACCCGAGCCGGGAGATGGTGGACATGTACCATGAGAAGTACATCCATGCCCTGCTGAAGCTCTTCAACGAGAACAAGACCAAGTATGGGCTGTCAGAGACGGATGAGCTGCACATCCTCTGAGCGTGGCCAGTGCCGGCGGCTCCCTCCTTGCGCCATGGGCCTGGCTCATGGGGCCACTTGGGTGGGGATTCCAGCCAGCCCAGCCTGGGGGACACCCAGGGGACAGTCCCCACTCCTGCCCTCTGCTCCTCTGGTCCAAACACCTGCAAGAGGCAGGAGGAGAGGAGGAAGAGAGGGGGAAGTTGGGAAAGGGTCCCCTTGGAAGGGGTTTGAGGGGCTGTGGGTGACACAGCTGTCCCCTGGGAGGGGCTGGTGTGGGGCCAGCGATGGGCATGGGCCCCCCAGGGTCACCACAAGCTGAGGGAGGAGTGTCATGGGAGGAGGGAATGAGATGAGCTCTTTGGGACCAGGATGGGGGACATCCCGCCTTGGGGTGGAAAGGGACACTCCTGGGCTTGGGGACCTGTGGAAGTGGCCTCAGCCAGGACCATGTGGCCCCAGATGAGCCTTTGCTGCCGCCTCTGTGCCCAATACAGATTTCCAACTCCCCAACTCCTGCCTCTGTGTGTTCTGGGGGGCAGGATTGAGGCCATAGCCCTGCACTCCCCATGAGGGGCAACTCCCCCCACCACGTGCCCTCCTTGGCAGTCCCATCTCCAGCCAGGGCTGTGCTTGGCAGGGCTCCTTGCACCACTCAGGTGCAGCCAAGCAGCTCCTGGCTGCACCTGGGCCATGTTGGGTATAATAGGAGATAAAGAGCAGCAGCTGCTCCTACTGGGTTAACTGGGCTCAGGAAGGTCTTCTGCTCTCGGCTCAGTGGTGAGTGAGTGGCTCTGTGGGCACCACTGCTGGTGGGATGGGGATGTGGGGCTGGGATGGGGATACTCTTCCTCCCTGGGTGACCTAGGCAGCTCCAGGTGGAATGTAGCTCTGTGTGACCAGTGCTGTGACTGGGAGTGACACCCTGATGATGCTCTGGTGTCCCTTCCCTAGGTTTGAGCTGGTAGGACTCATGGGGGGCAATGGGGACAGCCAGGACTCCTGGGGACAATGGGGAGAGCCCATCCTGAGGCTCCTCCTGGTGGGGCCAGCCCTGTGCCACCCCTGCCAGGCTGACTGGGAGAGTCTACAGCACTGATAGCCATCTCTGCCTGCTCCCCTGGCAGGCACTTGGTCAAACAAAAGGGCTGGGTAAACATTTGAGGAGCAAACACCCATAAAGGCAGATTCCCGAGGAGCCGATGTCACAGGCTCATCGCTCCAGGCCTGCCCTGGTGCCACCCTGGCTGCTCTCCAGGGCCAGGTGAGTGTCTTGTCATTTCTCCTGCTGCAGGAAGAAACAGGATTGAGAGTAGAGAGAGGGCAAGGGGCTTTATTGGGGGATGATGGGCAGTAGGTACCCCATGCTGTGTCCCTCCCCCTCTCCCAAGGCCAGTGGTGTGACATCCAACCTGGAGGAATCATTTCACCAGGGATGGTGATGAGCATGGAGGGGCCAAGGTGCTGGCAGTGTGCACCAATCCTTTGCTGGATGACATGGTGGTGGCAGAAGCTGTCTCTTCCCTCTGGAGAGCAGAGCTCTGAAGCTCAGACATCCCAAGAGACAAACATGACCCTCTGACAGCCTTGGAACCAGGCACACAGTGATCCCAGTGTGGGCTCCATCCCCTGCTTGAGTAAAGTCCCCAACCAAACAGTCTGGAACGGCTGTTCCTGCCCAGGGAGGGACCACTGACCCTTCTCTTTAGTGAGCTGTCAGCCCCCAGGAGCATTCCAGGATGGGACACCATCCTGCTTCCCCAAAACCACCTTCCCACCATCCTGCCCATTCCCATGGGTGCTCAGCTCCTGCCTCAACCAACCCAGCCATCCTCTACCCACAGCATCCTAGGGCAGGGCTGGGACCAGCCCCATGGCAACCAGCCCTGTGGTCACCAGCCCTCAGCCCCTGCAGTGACTGGGCAGGAGCAGGTCAGGTCTGGGGACCTGGAGGTGCCCACACAGAACCTCGATGGGATACAACTCCTGGAGCCCAGGGATGAGGTTATGGAACCTCCTTTGGGCCCTCAGCCCACACAGACTCTGGATGGGCTACAACTCCTGGAGCTTGGAGATGAGGTTATGGAACCCCCTTGGTCCCTCAGCACCCAGCTCTGCTCCCTGCTGTCCCTGTGGTGACACTGGCCACGTGGTTGCCATCTATGATGTTGTCTGCGAAGGGTGACACCAGGGCCAGGTCACAGGAGGGCACAGGTCGGAGGCGCTGGGCTGGCCCCCGGCGCAGCCTCCCCCGGTACTTGTCCCCAGCCATGAAGTACAAGATGGGGTCAAGACAGCTGTTGATGCTGGCCAAGGGCCTTGTGATCTTGTAGGTGAAGTTGATGATGTTGAGGGTCCTGCAGTTGGCCTGGATGTAGCGGGAGGTGTAGTAGAGGGTGCGGGTGATGTGGAAGGGCACGAAGCAGATGGCGAAGACAGCGAGGACAACAACAATCATCTTGATGGAGCGTTTCTTGTAGGAAGGCATCCGTGGGCTAGGGGTGGAGAAGTTGGACTCGCAGAGCCTCTTGGCCATCAGGCAGTAGCACAGGACAATGACTAGGAAGGGCAATCCAAACAGTAAGGCCATGACAGAGGAGCTGTAATGCACATAGTGGTCAAACTCCTCTGGCTTGGTGGTGTCATGGCACAGTGTGTTGTTGCCCTTGGAGCTAGTGGTGACGAAGATGAGGTTGGGGATGAGGCAAATGGTGACGACGAGCCAGGCGCTCACACAGATGATCCGCGCGTGCTTGGTCTTCACCCACTTGAGGGAGCGGATGGGGTGGCAGATGCCCATGTAGCGGTGGACACTGATGCAGGTGAGGAAGAGGATGCTGCTGTAGAGGTTGGCATAGAAGAGGAACCTCACAGTCTTGCAGAGCCACTTCCCAAAGGGCCAATTGTTGCGGTCGGCATAGTAGTAGACCAAGGTGGGGAGGGAGAGGACGTAGAGCGTGTCAGACACAGCCAGGTTGACCATGTAGGTGGTGGTGGCATTCCAAGGCCTCATCTTGGAGATGAACATCCACAGGGCCCAGGAGTTGAGGGGCAGCCCCACCACAAAGACGATGCTGTAGGAGACAGGCAGCAAGATGAACTTGAACTCCTCGTTGAAGACACACTTAGCCTCCTCCACCGCTGTGGTGTTCCCTCCTGGCCAGGCTGTTGGTGTCCACAGGGAAACTGGGACTGTCCTCACTGAAGTGGCCATGTCCTCGGAGCCAGAGCTGGGGGAGCAGTTAACAAAAGCACATTAGTGGCTGATCCTTGCACAAAGCAAGGACAGGAGCCAAAGATGCCACATTTTCCTCCCTTGCAGGAGCTCTGAGCACTTTGATGGGTCTCTGGTTTTTCTCAGCCACTGTGTTGGGGCTTTGCAGGGAAGGGGGAGGACTGGACAACCCCTTCCAACCCCTCCCCTCCTCAGCCCCTGCGGTGACACCCTTTAATCATCCCTTTGAGCCGAAGGGTGCTGAACAATGAGACCTTGATGAGCCACAGCAGCCTCAGCCTAATTGGCACCTTCCTGACAACACTGCTGGTCCCACAGAGCTCCTCGGCAGAAGAAAGGAGGGAGGAGAAGGAAGAATTGTCTAGGGGAACATTGTGGTCTGGAGGAATCCTTGGAGGGGGTGTTAAAGGAGCCTTTGGGGGAGTGTCCCTGGATAGCAAAGGGTCTCAGCTGCTAGGGATTCTCTGTAGGGGAGGGATGAGCTAAGCCCTGTGGAGAGTTGTGCTGGAGCCAAGTCCCAGCTGGAGCAGTGGAAGCTCACAAGGCGGGCAGGACCTTTCCTCCTGCACTGTTAGGATCAAAGGAGCTGCATCCTCCTGGAAATTCAGGCCTGAGCTGTCAAAGGGTCCTGTTTGTCTCCTGGGATGTCTGAGGTTCAGATCCTCCCCTTCCAGAGGGAAGAGGAAGCTTCTAGCACCACATTCACAATGCTGGTGCAGCTCCAGTTTCTGTTGTCCAGAGCTTACCCAGGAGGTGACAGACACCAGGATGGAGGAGGACTCAGTGCTCAGGGAGATGAGGACTCTTAGCAAGGTGCTGGTGTCAGGACAAGGAGGAAGGATGCATCCTAGATCTTAGATATTGGGAAAAAGTTTTGCCTGTGAGGGTGGTGAGACGCTGTCCCAGGTTGCCCAGGAAGGCTGTGGCTGCCCCAACCCTGGCAGTGTTTACAGCCAGGTTGGCTGAGCCTTGAGCAACCTGCTCTGGTGGGAGGTGTCCCTGCCCAGAGCAGGGGGCGGGGTTGGATCATCTCTGAGCTCCATTCCAACCCCTAAAATCCTGTGATCCTCTCAGGCTCCCTCATCATCCCCCTCCTGGTAGCCCCTTGAGGTGCCCAACCCTTGAGCTGCCCAACCTTTGAGGTGCCCACATGATCTGTCACCATGAGGATGTTCAGGCTTCTCCTGGCAGGACTACCCCATAGGGCGTATCCATGGGATCACCTGAGCTATTCTCCATCCTCTCCCTGCCACACTTCACCTGGAGAGACACCCCATGTGTACAGAGATGATCATAAATGACTCAGGAGCAGCTGGGCAGGGGTGGCCACAGCCCCTGCAGGGGCTCTGTTTGAGTTGAGGGTGAGCCGTGGCTCTGGGCTGACATCAAACACCCTGTGGCTCCCCGCGAACACTCCCCGAGCACAGCTCCAGCCTTTATGACAGGGATGAGTTCAGAGAGCAACAGGCAGGTCCTGATCAAACATTAACAGTGGGAAGAACTTGGTTTGCTTTCCCAGAACCAGGAGGGAAAACACTGAGCCTCTGAGTGAGGTGACAGTGATGGTCCCAAGTTGTGTCATTGCCAAGGACATGAGGGACTGGAATGTCTGTTTTCCTCTTCCAACCTCTGAGTGCAAGTGAGCACAAACCTTGAGCCTGGCCAGGGTGGAGGTGCTGCAGGGTCCAGTGGCCATGGAACAAGTCACCAAAGAACCAAGATGTGAAGGAGGCAGTGAATAAAAATGACAAATCTAGTGTGAGGAACTAAGGAAAAGTCCTGAGGGGCTTTGTGGTGCTGAGCTGCTCAGGGGAGAGCACAGGGCTCCAACTTCTGGCAGCTGACGCAGCCCCAGCACAGTCAGCAGCAGAATTTAACCACTCCCAAGCACATTCCTTTGAGGATAACCCCCAAAAAATCAAACTGCAGAAGGCAACTTGCCAAATATCCTTAGCTCAGCAGGTTTCCTGCTTCCTTATCTTTGTCACCACTACAATCAGTGGAGCTGAGGAGATGGATAGTGCTGCAGGGAAGGACATGGAGATAGATGGAAGGTGCTGCAGGGAAGGAGATGGAGAGATGGAAGGTGCTGCAGGGAGAGGACATGGAGCTGAGAAGGTGCTGCAGGGAAGGAGATGGAGAGATGGAAGGTGCTGCAGGGAGAGGACATGGAGCTGAGAAGGTGCTGCAGGGAAGGAGATGGAGAGATGGAAGGTGCTGCAGGGAGAGGACATGGAGCTGAGAAGGTGCTGCAGGGAAGGAGATGGAGAGATGGAAGGTGCTGCAGGGAAGGACATGGAGCTGGGGAGGTGACTCCCACTCCTGCCCTGCCTGTTCTGTAGCCTCACAAGGGCTACAATGCAGCTGAATCCCTTGCCCATGGCAAGCACATCCCCCTGGGATAGTGCCTGGCCCTCCATGTACCCTGGGGAGCACCAAGGGGTCCTGGAAAGCACAGAGCCAGCTACGCACCAGCAGGAAAGGGCAGGAGACAGCCACAGGGCCACCAGTACTGCCCTTTGCCACAGGAACAGGAGCTCTGCTCTGGCTCCTGACCCCACGGTCATGCCCAGCCTGAGCTGTCCTTTGGCCCCACCAGCAGCTCCAGCCCTGGTGGGACCCATGGCCATCCCACCCCCAGCAGCTAGATGAGGCTGCCAGCCCTGGGAATTTATGGAGGCATTGAGAAGGCACCAATGGAATGAATGAGGAGGGAAGTGCCAGAGTAGACTCTGCCCCGAAGCCAAAGTCCTGCTGGTGGGACAGGATGGGAATTGTGATGTTGGGAATCCTGGAGCTGCAAGCAGGAGCTTGGAGAGGGCAGGGGAGAGTGGATTTGGGAGCAGCCACTGAGGGACACGGGGATGGGTGAGCCTGGGACATGCTGCTACTGGAGCAGAGGGAAAACAGGGCTTTTCTTCTCTCCTAAGCTCTTGGAACTTGCAGAACAAGAGGAAATTATGCCAAACATCCTGCAGAAGGACCCTTGTCCCTAAGCACCACGTGGTTGGTGCAGGCAAAGCCTCAGCACAAGGGGACATGACCTAATTCCAATCCTTCCCTTCCCTTGGTCAGCAGGAGCAGCCAAAGCTTGTTCTGCCGGGCACAGGGACACCTCCCCGAGGACACCAGTGGGCTCAGGCACTTCCATCACTCCCCTGCTCTGAGGTGACTCCTTTTGCAGCAGGGGAGGGTTTCCTTTCACCCCTGGCTGGGCTGTCCCTGTCCCTCACCTCCCTGGGACCCGGCAGGAGCCCAAAGGTCTGGCTAAGCTGTGGCAGCCCCAGGGCACCTTTTCTTGGTGAGGAAACAGTGATCTAGGGGATGGAGAGGAGGAGGAAGGAGAGGAGGTGGCTGTGCTGGGAAGGATGAACATCCTGAGTGATGGCGAAAGGTGGTGGTGGGTTTGGGAGGAGGAGGAGCAGAAGGATTTGGGGATAGTGGAGGGATGGGGAGAACTGGATGATAATCACTCTGCACCCATCCAGCCCTGGGGATCCCATCCGTGTCCCTCACCCCTATCTGTGTCCCTCACCCCCATCCCTGCCCCTTGCTGGGTTTGCATGGCCATGGTAGGACAGTCCCACCTGCTGTCACCACCCTGTGCTGCCCCAGCTCACCTGCAGTCCTGGGTGTCTCTCAGGAGTGGGACACCCTTGGGGAGTGCCTGTCCCCCCCGGGGCAGGGCGTCATGCTGAAGCTGCAGGTTGCCCCGTGCCGTGCCGAGTGTGCCAGCTCCTGTTCTCCCACGGCTGGGAGCAAAGTGCCCAGAGAGGCAGGGCTGGAGGCGGGCAGAGGCAGGAGCTGCCCCAGGGCTCAGCCCCACTGCACTCCCATCCCTCCATCGCCCTCACAGGCTTTGGGTCACCTGTAGCCCCCACAGCAGCCTCCTGGACATGGGGTGTGTGAGCATCACCTGTGGGGTCACAGCTCTTTCTCCATGGGTCCCTCAAACACAAGGGCCAAAGCTCCTCATCCATGGGGGCCACATCTCTCCGCTCATGGGGACTAGAATCCCTCAGCCACAAGAGTCATAGCTCCTCATCCTTGGGTTGTGTTCCCCTGCCCATGGGTACCACAGCCCTTCGCTCATGGGGACCAGAGCCATGAGGCATTTTGTGTGTGCAGGGCTAGGTGGGTACATTCCGAGGGGCACAGCCAGCTCAGCCCTGTGTGGGACCCCCATAGGACCAACCTCAAGGATTGGGGTGTGCAGGGATCCCAGGGAGCAGTGGGAGGTGTGGGCAATGCCCTGGAGCAGATGGGGCATCAGGAGCTGGTGGTCTCCCCACCCAGCTCGGCTCACCCCTGCACAGAGCCAGCTATGCACACACACACACAGTCCCTGAGACTTTATTCTGGGTAGGAATAGCACGGGATATCCTGCAAGGAACCAGCAGCACAGAGAGTGGGGAATTGGCCTGTGGGAATGGCCCTGGAGGAGGGAGGAATGGCCCTGGAGGAGGGAGCAGCTGCCGAAGGTGTTCAGGGCAGGGCTGGGCACGAAGCTCCTACATCCTTGCAGGCTGCAAATCTGCCGTGTGAGGAGGCTGAGCCTCCAGGTCCAAAGCCCCCAGAGCTCCTCTCTTTCCCAGTGGCCTCGGTGGGTCCCGGTGGGGCCGCGGTGGTGGCTCCAGGAGGCGGTGGCTCTGGCGCTCCTGATTGTCCCCCGTGTGCTTGGGGCACACCTGGTCCAGCTGGCCCAGTGCCACCTGCAGTGCTGGCAGAGAGCAGTCCCCTGGCCCCAGGATGGCTGATTTGGGTCTCTTCTGCTGGCCCACACCGCGGGGGCTTAGTGGCCCATGGGATGGGCTTGGTGGTCCACAGCGGCGCCGACCCCAGTGCTCCTCCTCCGAGGGTGAAGGGACCTGTGCCCCAGGGGGGCTCCGGCTCCATTGGCTCCCAGTTGGGCTCTCTGCCTGCTTGCTGTGGGTTGCACCAGGGGCGGACATCCACGAGTTGGGGATGCCCTCGAAGATGAAGTAGGCTGGGTTGGTGTAGCTGCTGGCTGGCTCTGGGAGGCTGCGGGGTCTGCTCCTGGGCACAGAGCAGGAGAGGGCTCAGCATCCCACCCTGGGCACAGCTCCTGGGGGGCTGAGCCTGGCAGGAGTACCTCAGGTGCGGTGGGAGTGGCTTGGGGCACTTTG
>NW_008656905.1:19226-23004 GCF_000695815.1 Acanthisitta chloris | reverse complement strand
TCTCACCCCATGGCTGGAGTCCGGGGGGCAGTGTGGGCAGGGACAGCTCCACACGGTGTCCCAGGGCGCTGGGATGGAGCTGGTGTGGATTTCCCTTACCATAGAGCCTCTCGCGGGTGCTGCAGTGGTCCTTGGGGACTCTGACCCTCATCCAGCCACGCATGGAGCCTGTCTCCTCCCCGCGGTGGAAGACGAAGGTCTCGAATTGCTGTGCTGTGCTGCCAATCATTGACCTCATGGCAATGCAGCACTCACCTGCAGGCACAGCACACACCTGTGTCAGCCCCCCAGGCAGCTCAGGGGCAGCTGAACCCCCTGTGTGGAGCAGCACCCTGGAGCAGGGTGAGTTCTGGGGTCCCTCCTGCCCAGCTCCAGCTGACAAACCTTACCCCCAGCAGGCTGTGTTACCTGTGGGGGCTGTGCTTGGCATCTCCACACCACCGCGGTGTGCCCTGTGTCACCATCCTGCACCTACCATAGGACTCACAGCTCTCCACACCCTTGATGCTGAGGAGCAGGTGCTGGTCCCCAAGGTACTCCAGGTCTGGTAGGATGGGGTTCAGCTGCACACACAGAGAGGTGCTTGGGGGGCTGCTGCAGGGTGGGGTGGACCTGGGGGTGGTGGTGGCAGCCCCCAGCACCCTGTGGGGCTCAGGGGAGGGAGGGAGGGGGAAGAGGAAGGAGGAGGATGCTCCAGGGCTGTGTACCACAGGTAGATGCTTTGAGGACCAGCCCAGCTTGAGGAATCCAGGGATGTCACAGTTCTGGAAGGTGTTCTCCCCACTCCTCTGCACCTCTGTGGGGCACAGCTCCAGCTGGGTTAGCTCAGCCCTGCAGCCCCCCCCAGCACCCCAAGTACCTCCTCCTCACCCTTCAGGCAGTAGGAGTGGAACTCGATGTAGCACTTGCTGCGGCTCCTGGGCTTATAGATCATCTCCAAGATCACCCCCTCACTTTTTTTTTTTAGACCCAGGAGCTGCAGGCAGGTATCAGTGGGTTGGCATGTGCCAGGGCTCACCCCAAACTGGGCACAGAGGGTGACAGACCCCAACTCCTTACCCTCCTTGGACACAAACTGCGACGTCACTCCCACCTCGAAGGTGGCGAAGACAGGTGAGTGGTCACTGGTCACGATGTCATCGGTGCAGCCTGGAGGGTGGGAAGAGGAGCTGGGTGGAGGTCCCCAAGCTCTGGGGTCTCTTGGGCTCCCCTTTCCCTGGGGTCTCACTCACCATAGGAGTTACAGACCAGGTGGGTCTCCGGGTGTGACTTCCACAGGATGCGATCGCACCACGAGGGGACATTGATCCTCGTCTGGAGAGGGGGAAAGCAGCTGATCAGTGTCCCCTCAGGTCTGGCTCCTCCACCCAGAAAAGCATCCCAGCACCCCAAAAGGTGAGCTCCCTCCTGCCTAGACCCTCTTTGGAGAGGGAACAGGCTGGTGGAGATGTAGCGGCTGAGCATCACCATGCAGCTCCCTCAGCACTATGTGTCCTGCTGTCACTGTCCCCAGATCTTCATCACTCTGCTGTCACCATTCCCAGTGATCTCCTTCTTGGATGGAGGCTGCAGGAACTCACCCCTGTGTGCTTGAACTTCTGCCACACGTAGGTGTCCCTGGAGCCCCTCTCGTACCGGTACGTGGGTGGGAAGGAGATCTCACCCTCACCTGGGAGCCAAGACATGGAGGTAGCATGAAGGGACAGCATCCCTGCCTGTCCCCACAGCTACTGCCCATGGGGTGTCATGGTCTTCACACCAATGGTTGGTGCCCCTAGCACGGTGACATCAAGGTCCACAAGGCTTTAGGCACACCATGCAGGGCTGTGCCAGGGCAGGGGACCCCCAGGTGCTGCAGGTGGCACAGGGAGAGGGCTCTGGGGACCCTGTGTGCCTCTGGCTCAGTGGGAGAGCAGCACCTTTGTCACCACACTCACTGAATTGCAGGAACACCTTGTTCTTCTCCCGCTCCAGAGTGAGCTGGTCGACAGCCAGGAGGGCTTGAAAATCCCTCTTGGTGACATGGGCTAGGATGTCCTGTGAGGGGAGGAAGGTGTGGTGAGCCCAGGGACTCCTCTGACCCCTCCATCCCAGCACACACCTGCAGGGTCACACCTGCACATCCATGTCCAGGCGGTAGTTGAGGTCTCCAAACCAGAAGAGGTGGGTGAAGCGTAGGGTGAGGTCGAAGCCTCCCAGACGTTTGTCCCCCAGGGCCAGGGAGTGCAGGATGTCACTGTAGTTCTGGTTACGTCTGGGGGGGGGGGGGGGATGGTAGCACCCTGTGAGCCATTCCAGGGACACCTCATCCTCATCCTGCCCCACCAGGTGGGAACAGGGACAGTCCCGCAGCTCCTCCAGGTGGGAACAGGCACAGTCCCGCAGCTCCTCAGGGCTCCTGCAGACCCCTGAGACCTCTGCTAGGTGGGGACAGGGACAGTCCCACAGCTCCTTAGGGCTCCTGCAGACCCCTGAGACCTCTGCTAGGTGGAGATATGGACAGTCCCACAGATCCTCAGGGCTGCTCCACCCCCCTGAGCCACCCACCTGCCCCAAGGCATCCCCATCCCCTCCAACACCTGTGAGTCTTCTCGCTGCCCGAGGCCAGGTGGCAGTTGACGAAGCCAAGGGAGGTCCCGTTGAAAAGGAAGGAGACACCCACAGCTCCCTTGTTTCCTGCAGGGATGATCTGCCACTGAGCTCTGCGTGGCCCTGTGCTGTCCCTCAGGCTGTCCCCTCCCTCAGGGCCACCCCCCACACCCCATCCCTACCCAGCGTGTTGGCGATGCCAGTTTTGACGCTGGAGGTGTGGACGTGGCTGATGCGTCGCTCGTGCTCTGGTTTCACCAGCACCACGATCTTGATGCTCCAGAGGCACTGCAGGGCCACCTGTGGTGGGGCAAGGTGTGAGTCTGCCTGGCCCCCACATTGCCCCATGGCCAGGTGTGATGGGGATGGAGATACAGGTAGGTCCTCCAAGCCGTTTCTGGGAGGTGTCTCTGGGGAGGGAGTCCATGGGGGACAACAGGAGGTTCCTTGGGCTGTGTTTGGGGTGGGAGAGGACTATGGGTTTGGGAGCAGGAACCATAGGGTGGGAGGTGCTGGTCAGCCAGCTCCCTGAGCCTGCCAGGTGGTGGCTTTGGGCCACTGGGGAGTGGGTGCCTCCCTGGCACTGCTGTTACCACTCGGTAGTCGATGGCCATCAGGGTCTTGAGGGACGCGCGGAGGAACTCGACCCACTCGCGATCGCCCAGGGAGTTCTCCTGGGTGCCAATGACATAGATGTCGTGGGGGATGCAGGCAGTGGTCTCGTCCTGGGTGTGCCCCAAGCCCCTGGAGGTCAGCCAGGAGGCCAGGGAGCGGGGTGGTGGTGTGCTGCCTGTGGGTAGGGGCACGGGTCACCATGGAGGGGACACCTTGCTCCTTGAGGTCCTCTCTAACTCAGACCATGAGCACCACCAGGAGCTGCCAGGGGTGGAAAGCTTTGTGCCAGCCCCATGGTTTACCAAGGCTGATGGTGGGATTTACAGCCCCAAACCCTCCCAGCACCCCAGCTCCCACCTTTTCCCCAACACCCACCAGGTGAGTGGATCATGATGGGACAGACAGACCCAAAAGCAGAAAAGTTTTTGGGTCCCAACAGAGAGGGACTCTGTGTTAGCAACTGCAGTGGCAGGACAAGAGTTAACAGGTTCAAATTGAAGGTGGGGAAACACCCTGGAGGTGTTAGGAAAAAGTTTTTTACTGTGAGGGTGGTGAGACACTGGCACAGGTTGCC
>NW_008656905.1:16102-19036 GCF_000695815.1 Acanthisitta chloris | reverse complement strand
GGGTGGTGAGACACTGTCCCAGGGTGCCCAGGGAGGCTGTGGCTGCCCCAACCCTGGCAGTGTTCACAGCCAGATTGGCTGAGCCTTGAGCAACCTGCTCTGGTGGGAGGTGTCCCTGCCCAGGGCAGGGGTTGGGATGGGTGATCTCTGAGCTCCATTCCAACCCCTTAGCAATCTATGAATCTATGATCCTAAGCTGGTATCTTCTCCATCCCTCTCCCCCCACCAAGGACCAGCTCAGACCTGAGGTTTCCTGAGGCAGCTCCCAAACCCCACCCAGGCTCATGATGAGCTACAACAGCCTCCCAGGACAATGTGACCTTCTCCTGGCTCCTTACCCATGTTCCATGTCCCAACATACACCGAGATAAGGTCAGGCTCATCCAGGTTGGAATGTTGGATCTTCATCAGCTGCAGCAGCTGGCAAAAGGCCTCTCGTTTCTGCAGGGGCATACAGGTATCTCAGGGCCCAGAAGGGGAGGTGGGAGGCACAGCCTCCCAAGATCAGGGGGATATCACCCCCAGCTGTAGGAGATGGCTTGGAGGGGTGGTCTCAGCCCTGAGGCCACTTATTTGCTGCTACCCAATGGCTCCATATCCCCCCACCAGGACACCCAGTGGGCACAGCTTGTGCCACTTACCCTTGCGTTGGAGAAGACAAAGTCCCTGCTCAGGTCCTTCTGGGGCTCTCTGGCACACACCAGCCTCACCTTGCTCTTCATGCTCTGGTATTTGATCAGCTGCAGGACTGAAAGTTGGGTGTCAGGGGTCAGTGGTGTCCCTCACCTCCCCCACGAGGGGGATGGGTAGTGTGAGCACAAGGTGTGGCAGGGTCTGTGGTCCATCTCCCCAGCATCAGTGCTAGGGAGTCCTACAGCCCTGCAGATTTCACTGGTGGCTGTTGGGGGGGGGGGTCACTAGCCCCTTACTTTTGTCCTGGGGGATGATCTCCTCTGGGGACCCACTGCCCTTCTTGGTGATGGTCACTGTGCCAGAATCCACGTCCACCATCAAGGCTGCTCGCTGAGACTTACCCACCTTCACCTGCAGGCAGGGACGTGGCTCCAGCTCTGCCCCACTCCTGCCCTGCCCCGGGGTGCCCCTGCCATGCCCCTGCTCTCACCTCGAAGCTCTGCACAGCCAGGGGCTTAGCAGCTGGTGGGGGAGCTGCCACCACGCTGGGCAGTGCCAGGTTGTGCCCTGACACTGTCTCCTGCAGTGACTTCAGCACCTGCCAGAGAGATGGGCACTGGGCTAACTGGGAGCCCTGGGCACCCCAGGGCTGTGCCACTGCTGGCAGTGTGGTTTGCCAGAGGGTTTAATTTAGGTGCAGTGAAGTTCCCCAGCCCATGGCATGACCATGCCTCTCTCCCTGCTCCACCACAGCACTGGGGCAGGCACCTTCTTCTCCAGCGAAGAGAGGAGATGGTTGACAGTGGATATTTTGTGGAGGAGCAGCTCAAGGTCTGGATCACTGCTCAGGAGACCCTGAAGGGAAGGATGGAGATTTTTGGAGCAGCACAGTGGTACGGATTGGTGGATTCCTCCCTGTGGGTCTGGGCTACACCCCACGATGTTGGTGCCTCTGGGGTCTGGCAGGGGAAGCAGTTGGTGGGGGCTGTGGTGGGCATGAGGGGACTCACCTGCTCCCTGGCTGGGCTGCGAGGGGACATGGGGGGGTCAAACACCCTGACCAGTGTCTCCAGTCCTGCCAATGTGAAGTCAATCTCACTGTGGAGAAGACGAGCAGGTGAGAGCCAGGAGGAACAAGTGAGAACCACCATGGGCATCCTGAACTTTGACAGCCACACTCAGCCACCATGAGAGGACAGGGACAAGGTGAGTGTCCCCGGGGGTGTCCCTCCCCACCCCTGACCCCTGACCTGTGCAGTGCCCTGCAGGCAGTGACCAGTGCAGTGCTGAGGTGCCGCAGCTGTGGGTGCCCATGGCGCAGATCATCCAGGTCCAGCTGCAGGTGGTGGTTCAGGTACTCGGCTATAAAGCCCATGAAGTCACTGGCTGGGCTGAAAGAGGGGGGAACATAAAGATACCCCCCAGGGCTTACCCACCCCATCACCCCAGGGTGGGCAGGGAGGTGTTACTGCCATGGGCCTGCCCCAACCCCATGGGTGTCACCTGCCATGGACTTGTCCCAGTCCCATGGGTGTCACCTGCTGTGGACCTGCCCCACTCGAGGGTGGGCAGGGGGTTGTTACCTGCTGTGCACCTGCTCCTGCAGCCTCTGGTGCAGCTGCTTTGGGCTGGGAGGGCGGCGAGCCACGTGCCCACCCCAGCCAGCACCGCGCTCGATGCCTGCCCCGCTCCTCGGCCATCCTCCCCATCTGTGGGCACACAGCCAGCTCAGTGGGACCTCAGAGCCCTGCACAGCCCCTGCCACCCCTCCTGCCTCACCTGAGTCCTCGTCAGGGGCTCCCTTCGCCCGGTGCACGGGGTAGAGCAAGGGAGTCACCAACCCGTTGTTGGGGTGCTGGTAGGCGCCGATCAGGTCAGGCAGGGTGCGGAAACACTTGGCTTGGATGCCTTGGATGGTCTGGGGAGGAAGAGGAGGGGAACACCTTCATCTCCCCCCACTCTGCCAGCTCTGTGTGCCAGCACAGCCCCTGGCCAGGCTGTGGGTCATGTTGAATGGGTCTGTCCCCAAAAATGTGCCCATGGTGAGCTGGAAGTGCCAACTGGATGTCTCACTCATGGGGTGAGGAGACATGAGGGGTGTGGAGACATCTGCCTTGTTCAGCAGATGGGGATGGTCCCTGGGGACCCCCAGGATGCTCTTTTTAGGGGATAGAAAGCTGCAGAGGGCTGGGTACCAGGAGAAACCCTGAAGTGGCACCGAAGAGGGGCAGTTAAGGAGAAGGAGCACAAAGTTGCTCAGAGGATTGGAGCATCTCCCCTGTGAGGACAGGCTGAGGGAGC
>NW_008656905.1:14564-15878 GCF_000695815.1 Acanthisitta chloris | reverse complement strand
CAGTGTTCACAGCCAGGTTGGCTGAGCCTTGAGCAACCTGCTCTGGTGGGAGGTGTCCCTGCCCAGGGCAGGGGATTGAGGCTGGGTGATCTCTAAGCTCTATCCCAGCTCCTAAAACTCTCTGATTCTCTGATTTTTAGGGCACAGAAGGCTGCAGAGCACTGGGTACCAGGAGAAGCCCTGAAGTGGCACCAAAGAGGGGAAGTGAGGCTAAGCCACCAGCCAGGACAAACACTGCAGGACCAATGTCATGGGTATGGAGTCTGTGTGGCCAGGCTGGGGCAGTGGCCAGGGGCAGGAAGGGAACAATGTTTGCTGCGGGCAGGAAGCCTTTGACACCCCCAAGCTCAAGGAGTGGCTGCAAAGTGCTCACATCCTGCAGCTCATGCAAGAGGCAAACCACATGCTGACACCAGCACACTCGGGAGGTGCTGAGCACCACAGCCCCTCCACCCACGCCCCAGCTCAGTGGCACTGGGCAGGGGGAGAGCACCCAGGGACTCCCACCCACTGCACCCACCTGCACGGAGAGCAGCCCCTCGTCGTCGGGGAGGATGCGATAGGTGTGGACATGGCGCTGGAACCTGGGAGAGAGTGGGTGAGGATCTCCCACTGTGTGCCCCATGGCACTGTGGGCATGTGGCAGCATTGGGGACCCAGCCCTGAGACAGGCACCTCATTCCCTCTGCAGAGAGAGGCACTGACTGCTCAGCTCTGGGAATGAAGGCGTCAGACTCAGCTCGGGATCTGTGCCTATTTGCAGGGCAGGATGTGCAGTGTACCCATGTCCCCCATGGGCATGGCCATGACTCTCCAGCATCCACTGGGGCACCCACAGCCCCATGGCACTGAGGGTATTTGGCCAGGCACAGCCTGTCGAGGTGCTCCTCATGGCTGTGACATCCTGGTTGTACTCACTGAGGTCACTGCACATCCCTCCCTGTGCCACCACCCTGTACCTCAAGTCACCAACTCAGTCCCCTCACTCCCCACACCCCTCAGCACCTTCTGCTGGCAATTTGTGTCCCACCCTGGGAGACCAGGGTAGGAAAGGGGTGGCATCCTGCCAAACCCACGGTACACACGTGATGCTTGCAGGCAGGAAGGTGAAAGCAGCAGGAAGGTGAAAGCAGCATGAAGGTGCAGGCAGCCCCAGCAACAAGTAGAACCCTCAGGGGCTGCACCCCTGGTTGCAGGTGTGGGGATAGCAAGAGGCCTCACGAGTGTTGGGGGATGCAGCTCTGACATCCCAGAGGTGTTCACCGTGGGTGGCAGGGTTTGAGTGCAGCCACGTTGGAGGGTGGAGGGAGAGCA
>NW_008656905.1:9081-14537 GCF_000695815.1 Acanthisitta chloris | reverse complement strand
GCAGCCACTGTGCTGGGCAAGGCTGCTGGCCCAGGCTTCTGCTCCCAAAAACAAGGGCTTCTCCCCTGGCCTGACCTGGGGATCACCCAAATCCCCAGTGCCAGTGAGTTGGCACCTTGCTCACCCCACTGGGTGAGTATCCTTGCAGGACCTGGCACGGGTTGCCCAGGGAGGCTGTGGCTGCCCCAACCCTGGCAGTGTTCACAGCCAGGTTGGCTGAGCCTTGAGCAACCTACTCTGGTGGGAGGTGTCCCTGCCCAGGGCAGGGGGTGGGGCTGCATGAGCTCTGAGCTCCATTCCAACCCCTAAAATTCTCGGATTCTCTAATTTCAGGGGTTTGCTGCTGCCCCACACCACTGATGCTCCCTCCTCCCAGGTTCCTGCCCGAGGAACCATCCCTGCAGAAGGCTCTTCCACGAGGTTCTGCCAGTGCCCAGAGGAGTGGGAAGAGAGACAGAGGGATGGCAGCAAGAGCTGAGAGCAAGAGGCCTGAGCAGGACTCACAGGAGGCAGAGAGCGTATGCCCCCGCGACCGACTCGCTGTCACGCACGAGGAAGCAGCCGTCCCTCCCAGCCTTGGCCAGCAGCTCCTCCGCCACCACCCTGCTGATGTCCCGGTGGTACCAGCTTGCTGCTGCCATCCTGCTTCTCTGAGTCCCTGGGCCAGCCCCACATCCAGCTCAGCAGAGCCTGCTGGTCATCCTCTGCCCACAGGGGCTGCTGGAGGGGAAGTGGGAGCACCAGTCCCTTAGTACCGCAGAGCGTTGCTGGCTGGAGGTCCCAGTGGGTGAGTGCAGCCCCCAAGAGGATGCTCATGGGGATGGGGAGCCCTGTGGGCAGGCAGCGTGGCAGGAGCAAGACCAGGGGGGCAGCTGGTGGAGGTTGGGTGTCTGGATGATCCTCATGGTGGATGCTCCAGCCTGCAGGGAGCACAGGGGCACAGAGGGTCAGCAAGCAGGTCTTTCCTGCAGGGAGATCACCCTGTGCTGCCATCCCAGCCCTGGGGCCACCATCCTGCCCTGGTGCACAGCAAGGACAGGCCATGCTGGTGGCACTCAGGGGTCTGAGCTCCCCCAGCACACTCACCTTCCCTCTCAGCCGCCGCGTGGAGCTCCTGGGGCTGTCGCAGGGTGCTGGGAGCAGAGTGCTGAGCTTTCAGGGTGCAGCCAACAGGAGCAGAGCTGTGATGCTGCACCAGCCACCGTGAGCTTCCTGCAGCAGGTCACAGCAGCTCCCTGCCCACTGGGTCGGCTCAGCACAGGGTCAGGCAGTGCCCACACTGATGTTCTCAGCCTCCATCCCGCAGGACAGGTCCACCCACTCCGTGTCACTTGCTCAACACAGCTGCGGCCATGCTCTTCCTCCTCTACACCCTGCTCTCCCCACCACCAGGACCTGCCTCCTCGCTCCTCCTCCCTCTCCAGCTCTGCTGCTGGGGGAAGGCAGCAGCCACGAGGGCTGAGTGTGGTGGGGAGCACCAGGAGAACTCCTGGAGTGAGCTCTGCTTCCACCCTCCTCCTGCTGCTCTTCTTCCTCAGGCAAAGCCCCATCTCTGAAGCAGGAGTGAGCTCTGCCTCTACCCTGATCGTACTACTCTTCTTCCTTGGGGTGATGGTAGGGTAAAGTCCTATCCCTTGGGCAGGAGAGAGCTCTGTTTCCACCCTGCTCCCACTGTGCTTCTTCCTCAGGGTAATAATAGGGTGAACCCCCATTCCTCAGACAGGAGTGAGCTCTGCCTCCACCTGCTGCTCTTTTCCCTTGGGGTGATAGTACAGCAAAGACCCATCCCTAGGGCAGGATCCTGGGAGAAGGGAACGACAGCAGCATGGGACCTCAGCAGGCCCCTGAAACCATAGACTCATAGAGTTTTAGGGGTTGTAATGGAGCTTAGAGATCATCCAGGACAGGGACACCTCCCACCAGAGAAGTCTGCTCAAGGCTCAGCCACCCTGGCTGTGAACACTGCCAGGGTTGGGGCAGCCACAGCCTCCCTGGGCAACCTGGGACAGTGTCTCACCACCCTCACAGGGTATGTTGGGGTGGTGAGCAGGGCCTGAGCTGATCACCCTTGGGGACCTGCTGTCTGCACTGGGGCTGAGCTCAGGGAGGCTGTGACTGCCCCAGCCCTGGCAGTGTTCACAGCCAGGTTGGCTGAGCCTTGAGCAACCTGCTCTGGTGGGAGGGGTCCCTGCCCAGGGCAGGGGTTGGGGCTGGGGGATCTCTAAGCTCCATTCCAACCCCTAAAACCCTATGACTCTATGAGCTCTGCCCTTGGCTGAGGAGAGACAGAGCTACCGTGAGCATCAGGTGCCCACGATGACACTCATGTCACTTCGAGTGTGCCCTGCAGGCAGGAGGGAGGTGGGATGAAGGGGCTCTTAGGAAGGGGTCAAGAAGGAGTCAGGAATGAGGGAGGCTTTTCCCAGCAGGACAGGGCTGCAGGCAGCACTGAGGCTCCCACAGCTCCTGGGTGCAGCCCCAGAGGGTTTGCTCCTCGTGGCCAGGGGCATGTGGCTTCCTTGAGCTGCACAGGGTGATTAGCACCTATTAATTACAGATGAGCAGCAGCCACTGTCTGCTCTCTGAGTGCCTGGCAGCCCTGGACTGCTGGGGGGGTGTGGGGCAGCTGGTTCCTGCTGGAGGAGGATCAGGATGAGGCAGGAGTGCTGTGCCAAGCCATGCTCCTGGCTCTCCACTGCCCTTGGCATCATGAGCTGACCCCTGATGCAAAGTCTCATACCACCTCCTGCCCCAACCCACTGGCACAGACATGCCAAAACCCCCTCCTGGGGGTTCCTCCTGTCTTTCCAACCTTGAGAGGAACCTGTGGCTGGGCCACCAAGAAGTTGAGCCACCCAGTGGATTTTGAGCTGAGCCACATGGAGGTGGGTGAATCGCTCACCAGTACCTGCCATGGGGACACACAGTGGTGATGGGTCCGTGCAGGGATGGTGGCTGGAGACCCCTCAGCCTCCTGGAGACCCCTGAGGGTGGAGGGTAATGGTGCTCCCTCTCGTTACTTAACAGCAGAGCAGTAATTCCGGCGGGCGCGGAGGTGCCTGCCTTCCGCCTAATGCCATCCACGCTGCTTAATCCGGATCAGGGGAGGAAGCCCTGGAGCTCTGAGGGGCTTTGGGAAATCAGCAGGGCCTGAACAAGTGTTTATGTAAGGTGGCTGTGGTGCATAGTGCTGGGGCTGAGCAGCACCTGGGCACAGGTGAGGTTTGGAAGGCAGTGTGGGATCGCTGGAGTTTGCTGGGAGGTTCCAGCTGCATCCACATTCCCTTTGGGGTGCAGAGCCCGTGGGGGAGGGAACTGGAGCAGAGGAACCTGGAAAGCTCCATGGCCATTCCCAGGGAGGCAGACACTGTCCATCAGGACACAGGGATGATGCAGGGACCTCACACACTCCAACCCCACACTCACTGGTTTCCTGCCCCAGTGGAAAAAGCTGTTTGAGCTGTGCCTCATTCAGTGTGTGGAGCTGGAGGGATGGGTTGGGATGAGAAGGATGAGAGGAGCCCCATGGCATTTATTCCACAGGAAAAAGGTAGAAGAGCCTCTCATTATTTTTAACTCTGCTTCCTTCCCCAGTGCTTGGGTTGGACCATGGTGTGAGCACGGGGAGGAATATGGTCTCTGTCCATCTCACCACTGGTTTGGGGAGGACAAAAGGGGAAATATCTGCTCCCCAGCTTGGGCAAGGCTGAATCCACCCAGCTGGGATAAAACTGAGCTGGAGCCAACCACAATGAACTCTGCTCTCCATCCCTCCAGAGCCTTGTGAGTGTCACCAGTCCCAGGGCCTTGCTGAGACCATAACAAAGAGCCACAAACAGAGCTCAGGATTAGGTGCCCCAGGCACAGCTCTTCATCCAGGTGGGGCTGCTGCTGCCTCCTCCTCCTCCTCTTTCACCCACCAGTGTGAAGGTCACAGTTCACGTGTCCCTCTGACTGTGGCAGAAATAGCACCCACTAATCTGTAAACTAAGCAGCTCTCCTGTGTGCAGTTAAAGAGATCACAAGTCCTGGCCCCAGGGAACGTGTGCTGGCAGCTAAAGCCCTGGCAGCTGGTGGGGCTGGCATGCCATGGTGGCTCCCAGGAGAGCCCACAGGACACAGGTGGGCTGTGTTGGGGAGGAGTTGGTACCCAGGTGATAAAGGTTGTTGAGATGAGTGAGGTTCCTGGGAGGAGGCTGTTGGCAGCTCTGGGATGGAGGTACAGTGGTGGGGAGGGATGATTTGACCTCAGTGCTCAGCTCCAGGGGTGAACCAGAACCAAGGGAGTGCCCAAAGCATCTGGGTGAACAAGGAAGAGCTTGAGGGATGCTGGAGGTGAAGAGGATGAGGCTGTTGGCAGCTCTGGCATGGAGGAACAGTGGTAAGCAGGAAGATTCTGACAGTGCTGAGCCAGAATCAAACCCAAGTGTGGACCCAAAGCATCTGGGTGAGCAAGGAAGAACTTGAGAGATGCTGGAGGTGAGGAGGATGAGTGTGGCCTTGCTGGAGCAGCTTGCAGCTGCCCTGGGCTGTCCTTAGGGTGGGTGCCCTGTCCCTAGGGCCAGCTCAGGGGCAGCATCTTGGATCAGTGGGATCTGACTCAGGGATCTCTGCTCTCCTGGCAGCTGTGAGGCAGAGCCACTCTGTGCTCTCCACAGCCTTCTATTTGCAGCAGCAAACCTTGAATTAACGATGTGCTAATCAGGTCAGGTGAGGCCAACCTGTAGTGTTATGAAATGACCTGGGGGTGAGCAGTTTGTTGCCCAGTGGTGCTGGGGGACGGTGGCAGGTCTGTGTCCAACCACCCAGGGCTGGCTGAGCCTTTCCTGTGGCTCTGGGGGGGAGTGAAATTTGCTATGATGAGAACTGCCACTGCAGCCCTCAGCCTCACCTGGGCCTTCACCCCATTGTCTCACAACCATCAGGGTTGGAGGAGACCTCTAAGATCATCAAGTCCAACCATTAACCTGTCACTGCTGTGACCCCCAAACCCTAAACCAGATCCTCCAGTGCCACATCCAGACACCTCTGAAACACCTCCAGGGATGGTGACTCCACCACCTCCCTGGGCAATATCCCAGGGCCTCAACACCACAACAGGGAAAACATTTCTCCTCACATCCAATCTGACTCTGCCCTGGCTTAGCTCAAGGCCATTCCCTCTAGTCCTCTCCCTATACCATGGCAGGAGAGATCATCTTGTGCAGCAGTGTCCCCATGGCACGGGTGTCCCTTGTGCCCTAGGCCACAGCAGGTCACCTCTAGGTTACCACATGGGCATGTTGGCCATGCGTGAAGCTGCTTGTGCCTTCATCCATCTGTTCATCCAACAAGTTGTGTAAGGGAGGGAGAATCATAGAATATTAAGGGGCTGGAATTGAGTTTAGAGATCACCCAGCCCCAACCCCTGTCCTGGGCAGGGACACCTCCCACCAGAGCAGGTTGCTCAAGGCTCA
>NW_008656905.1:0-9015 GCF_000695815.1 Acanthisitta chloris | reverse complement strand
GAAAAACTTCTGCCTAAGTTCAAGCCTAAATTTCCCTCCTTCAATTTGTGCCCATTGCCCCTTGTGCTGTCTCTGCAGCTCCTAACACAGAGTCCTCTGCAGCTTCCCTGGAGCCCCTTCAGCTCCTGGAAGGTGCTCTGAGGTCTCCACACAACCTTCTCTTCTCCAGGCTCAACAGCCCCAACTCCCTCAGCCTGTCCTCACATGGGAGATGCTCCAATCCTCTGAGCAGCTTCGTGGCCTCCTCTGCACTTGAGAACACTAGGCAGGTCCTTCCCTCCTCTCCACCACCTCCATCCACCTTCCTGCCCAGCTCCACTTGCCATGGGAGCAGCTGCAGAGAGCACCCCTGAGGCCTCCATGCCCCTGCCCATGCACACCAGGAGCAGAGCTTCCACCTCAATTACCATCACCTTGCTCCTAAGCCTGTCTTTGCCAATCCCTGTAAGCTGCTTTCCCTGGGCTGCAGCACAGAGGTATTTATAGCCCACTCTTACTCCTGCAGCGTCTCCCCAATTAATCAACTAATAGGATTCCTCTCCCACAGAGCACTCACACACAGACACACACCCCCTGCACCCCCAGCCAGCCCTGAGTGGGTGAGATCAGACACCAGAGGAGGGACAGCCTGGGGGGATATAAGAAGCTGCAGGACTGGGAGCAGCCTGTAGTGACTGGGTGGCACTGGGACCTGCTGGGAGAGGAAGAGGAGTCTGCCTGTCCAGCCACCCGCCAGGTGAGTGCTGCTTGCTCTGCTGCTTTGGGGTTCTGTGGGCTTGGAAAGACCTTGGGGTAGGGACATTGGGGCTGAAAAGGGAGGAAAGGAAACAGATTTCAGCATCAGTGGAAGGGTTGGGTGGTGATGTAGGAGAGCTTAGCCAAGCCAGGAGGGGGTTGAATCCCCTTTCTGAGGCTTGGGAGATGCAGAGGAGATGTTCAGCTCTTCTCTCCTTCACCTTTCATTGCCCTATCCCCAATTCCTGGAGTGTGGAGAGGGCTGAGCCCATGGCACTGAGCTGCTCCATCTCCCTTCACACCTTCTCTTGCTGCTGCCCAGGAATACCTGCAGTCAATGGTTCCTGAGCTTCCCACAGCACCCAAGGGTATCCAAGACCCTGATTGGGGACTAGTCCCTTGTCTTCCCATGGGGAAGAGAATCATCTTCTCCCACCCATACCAATTTCTTCTCACCACCATCCCTGCAGATGGTCCTTATGAGGTGCTTGTGTAGAGGCAACTGTGTCCACGTGCCCCTGGGGCTTAAAATCCTGCCTGTTCCTAAGCCCTGCTCATGTCAGGGCTGCCAAGCTCTAAGCAGCTGAGCTCATCCCATCTAATATCCCAGCGAATCAGGTGGTGATCAGGGGGATATTTAGGGGTTCACTCTGGACACTGGGCTGGGGCAGCAGAGTTGGGAAGGGCTGGACAGCCCCAGCCGTGCTCCTGGCACGAAGGGATGGGAACAGAGGGCTCTGCACCCCGAGCCCATCCTGCCCACAGGGCAGTTAAGCTCCCTCAGCCTTCCTCCCTGTGGTTTCCTTACTTTCCTGGGAGTGACAGCACAAGACAAGCCCATTCCTATTGTCAAACCATGACAACTCATTTCCTGCAGGCAGGAAAAAGTCATAAACTGAAACTCCTTAAGTCCTTTTGTTCATTTTCTTGCCTTTCCCAGCCTTGAACCTGCTCCCTGTGCTTCCTATTTTTTGGGGCATTGCCCTCCCTTTTTCTCTCCTACCTCCTCTTCCCCTTTCCCTTCAGGACCAAGGGGTGGCTCAGCTCCTGTGTCTCCCCAAAGCTGAGCAGCCCCAGCTGAGCCAGAAGCTCTGCAAAGGTACCAGGCCCAGCAGAGCCATATCCCAAGGGCTCTGCAGTTTATTGGGATGTGGAGGATGTTGTCTCACTCGTGGTGATGACCAAGGGATGCTCCTTCCACCAACACCTCACCCAGTGCTTCCCTCCTCTCTCCCCACAGATCCCAACCTGTGCAGCCACTGACCTAAAATGGCACAAGGATCAAAGTAAGTGTCTTTGTTTGTTCATTGATTTATAACTGGGCTGGAGCAAAGTGCTGCAGGGCAGGAGAAGAGGGAGAAGGACAAGTCCCTTGGCTCCTCTCACCTGAGGCTCCCATGGTCTGGAACATCATGGGCTTGATATAAAAAGATAGAGTTAGTCATCATACAGCCAACAAAGCTTCTCTCTTCTGTGTGTCCTTGCCCTTAAGACACACAAACCCATCCCCTCCTCCATGGTCCCCTGAGCTCAGGAGCATGACACCCCCAGGCTGGGTTCAGCTCCGAATTCCCAGGACACTGCGTTCCCCAAGGCCAGGACACCCCCAGCAGGCTCTGGTGTAGCTCTTGGCGATGCACTTTGCTTGCAAGGAATCCCTGATCTCCCTGCCCTGGGTGAGGGCTGTGCCCCATCCAGCCTTGTTCAAGGCATTCCCATCCACCTGGCTCTGTTTCCTCCACAGGGTGTTCAAGAAGACCAGCCCCAACAGCAAGGTGAGTCCATGCACACAGAGATGGGAACCTGTCCCCAGGTCTGGGTCAGTGCTGGGGCTCCTCCAGGGTGGATCTGCCCATGGAATCCAGGCTGGATCTCCCTTCCCTTTGAAATCTGATTGATTCCTGCCAGAACCTGCCAAGATGCCACTGCAGGACTAACTTTGCAAAACAAACTAAATAAGAAACCAATGTGATCCCTTAGATGTGATCTTGGGTCCTCCTTGACATGAAGGAAACCAGTGTGACCCCTTCAATGTGATCTCTGGTCCCTCTTGACACAAATCAGGGCTTCAAATTTGGGCTGATTCAATGGCAAACACTAACTTGTTTCCTCCTTTTGCCACGTGCTGCCTCCAGCTTTCCATCTACCTGGGCAAGAGAGACTTTGTGGATCATGTGGAGTCAGTGGATAGTGTAGGTGAGTCGGGCTGTGCCCACCATGGATTGGGAAGCACAGGCAGGGGGAGGATGGGGAGACCAGTCCCTGTGCTGGTGGCTGCTCCTCTCTGCTTCCCACTGTAGGATGAGGAGCAAGGGAAGCTCCAGAGGAGCTACAAATAACCTTGCAGAAACATGGTGGGAAAAGGATCAAGTGGCTTGGTCACGCTGCTGGTGGAGGTGCTGGAGGAGGCATCACCCTCCCCTGCCCAGCAGCTCCTCTCAGTCACCTTCCAGCTGGAAAGCAGATGATTGGAGTTTGAAAAGCTGTTTTAGCAAGGATCTTCCTGTGTGGCTGAGCTCACTGGGCCTTCTTCTCTGCTTGTTTGCAGATGGTGTCTGCCTGATCGACCCAGAGTACCTAAAGGACAGGAAAGGTATTGGGAGAGGAAAGCCCATGGGGTAGGGGAGGGGATGGAAACCAGTGCAGAGCTCACAGAGAACCTGGCACTGTGCTCAGGTTTCAGCTGTGACACATTGTCTACAGCTCCTTGTATGGCACAGAACCATCAGGGTTGGAGGAGAACTCTTAGGTCATTGAGTGCAACCATGAACCTGTCACTGCTGGAACCCCTAAACCCTAAACCAGATCCTCCAATGCCACATCCAGACACCTCTGAAACACCTCCAGGGATGGTGACTCCACCACCTCCCTGGGCAATATCCCAGGGCCTCAACACCACAACAGGGAAGACATTTTCCTAACATAGAATCATAGAGTTTCAGGGGTTGGAAAGGAGCTCAGAGATCACCCAGCCTCAACCGCCTGCCCTGGGCAGGGACACCTCCCACCTGAGCAGGTTGCTCAAGGCTCATCCAACCTGTCTGTGAACACTGCCAGGGAAACATCTCCTCTGACTCTGCCCTGTCCCAGCTCAAGGCCATTCCCTCTAGTCCTCTCCCTGCAGCCATGGCAGGACACACATCCCCCACCTCTCTCCAGCCCTGGCAGGTCAGGGCCACAGCAGAAGAAAGACATGATGAATCCTGTTAACTCTGGAGTCTGAGTTTCAGGGCCTGGGAATAGTCACACTTCTGCTGAAGAGTTATTGAAAGCTTTTCTTTCTCTCCTCCTTACTCAACTCCATTCCCTTTACCCCCTCTCCTTCTCCTCTCCTCCCCTGGCTCAGTGTATGTCACCTTGACCTGCGCCTTCCGCTACGGCCGCGATGACCTCGATGTGATCGGCTTGACCTTCAGGAAGGACATCTACGTCCTCACCACCCAACTCTACCCACCAGTGCCGGACCAGACCCCCAAAACCCTCACTCCTCTGCAGGAGAAGCTGTTGAAGAAGCTTGGGGAGAATGCTTATCCCTTCACCTTCGAGGTAGGGGCTGCTCAGCCCTTCTTGGCCACTCACATCCATGATGCACACCAGGGGTCACCTCTGGGCACACTCCTTATATACTTTATTCCCTCTTTTTCTTTCTGTTCTGCCCAGATTGCCACCAACCTGCCCTGCTCCATCACCCTGCAGCCTGGGCCAGATGATGTGGGAAAGGTGAGTTGATTTCCCCAAACCATGTCCCCTGGACACATCCAACTCCATAGAGGATTACATGTGAGGTGCTCAGAATTGATTCTCTTCCATGGGGATGTGGCCCATGGGGTGAGGGATGGGGGAGGAAGGATGGATAGAGTCAATAATAGGATCTCCAGGGAGGCAGTGGAGGAAGGAGGGGAAGGAACCTAAACCTCATGCAGCTCTGAGCTCTTCCTGCTCCATGACCATCCGTGTTCCCTCCAGGCCTGTGGTGTGGACTTCGAGGTCAAAGGCTTTTGTGCTGAAAACCTGGAGGAGAAAATTCACAAGAGGTATCTGCAGGGGATCCCTTTCTTGCCCTAAAACCTAACCACAGGGTGTTTTTAGGGTGAGCAGCTCAGGGGTCAGGCCAAGGACCTGTGCCATGCTTGGGTTGGGGTAGTGCCCCGAGGGGAGGGTGGTGGTCCCTGTGCCATGTCCTAAGAGTTCAGTGTGCTGGAGACACTGATGTCCCCAGAGAGATGCTGTGTCCCCCTTGAGGGTGGTGTGGACATGTCCCTGCTGGGGACACTGGGGGTGGCAATGTCCTCCTCTCCCTACAGGAACTCTGTGCGCCTCATCATCCGCAAGGTGCAGTTTGCACCTTCTCAGAGAGGACCAGCCCCAAAAGCAGAGACCACCAGGCAGTTCATGATGTCTGACAAGCCTCTGCACCTTGAAGCAACCCTGGACAAGGAAGTGAGTGGGGAAGTGTCCCCTGGCTCTAAGGATTGGGACCAGGATGGCTGGTCAGGTAACTGAACCTCTTCCCACTGCAGATCTACTACCACGGAGACGCCATCAACGTGACTGTCAACATCAACAACACCACCAACAAGGTTGTGAAAAAGATCAAGATTACAGGTGAGAGCGGGCAGAAGGGACACATCCCTGTGCTCAACTCATCCCTGCCTCCTGCTCAGAGAGAGGGACCTTGTGCCACATCACCAACGCTGCTCCCTCTCGTCTCTCCTCAGTGGATCAGATCACAGACGTGGTCCTCTACTCCCTGGATAAATACACAAAGACTGTGTGCAGTGAGGAGATAAAGTAAGTGGCAAAGGGGCTGGAAGTGACATGGCATCACAGCCAGAGGGAGGAAGAGAAGAGAGTGATGGGGAGAGAGGCTGTGGGAGGCAGTTTTATACCAAGCAGCAAAATTAGAAGAGCAGGTGCAGAGGAAGCTGAGGAGAAGAAAGGCTGTGGACACTGTCCCAGCACAAGCTTGTGGCAGTTAGGGAGGTCCCTGGGGAAGGTGCACATCTGCTCCTCAGCTTCTTCCTCTGATCACTTTGCATCTCTGAGGCCCAGCCACAGCCCCTGCAGCCCTGAGAACAGGGAGGATGGAGCCCAGACCAGGCAGAGAAAAAAAGAAGTGGTTGCAGAGAAAGGAGGAAGCAGCCCCAGACAGCTGTGTGGGGAGGGCAGGGTGGAGCAGTGGCTCTGCACAGGGGCCTGGGGTGATGCTGAGCACCCACCAGGCTGGTGCTGGCTCTGAGGTTTTCTCTCCCTCTTTTTCCAGTGAGAATGTGGCAGCCAACTCCACCTTCTCCAAGACCTATTCCGTGACGCCTCTGCTCTCGAACAACCGCCAGAAGAGAGGTCTTGCCCTTGATGGAAAGCTCAAGCATGAGGACACCAACTTGGCCTCCACCACCATGTGAGAGCTGGGTGGGATCCCCCTTGCTCCCCACCATGGCCAGACCCATATCTTCTCCCCAAGGCCAACCCCATGTCTTCCACCCACTGGTCAGGATCCTCTGGGCTCCCACCAAGGATCCTCCACACCTCCCGTGCCTGAGCCCACCACATCCAGCTGGAAAATGTAGGGATTTTGGGGCATGGCCACAGATCCACCTCTCCATCTCATAGGAGAGATGTAGCCTCCCCATCCCAACATCATTCAAAGTTCCTGGATCCCTCTGCAGAGCTCATTCCTGCCCTTGGACTGAGCTCTGGAGGGAATTGTGATCTACACTCCTCTCCTGATCCTGCTGAGCCAAGCAGAAAGGAGCTGTGGGTTGCCCTGAGGGCTCTCAAATCCCTTGGGCAGAGGAGAACCTCCATCACTCCAAGGCCTGGGAGCCCCAAGAGTTGCCTGGGGGTGTGGAGCTCATCCAGGTCCTCTCCTTGCCCCTGGATCAAGCTCCGGAGAGGAGTTATGCCCTTTTTTGGCTTCTCAAGGGAAACTAGTTGTCCCCAAGGGTTCCCAAATCCCTTGGGTAGAGGAGAACCTCCTTGGAAGTAAATCCCAGCTCAGGCAGCTCAAGGGGCCTCCAGAAACCACTCAGTGGCTTCAGTCAAGTGCCCTGTCCTCCCTTCTCTTCTCCTGTTGTCTTCTCCTCCTAACCCCCAGTGCACCCCACATGTAGCAGGGCACGGATACAGCCCTGGGAGCTGCTGTGGGGAGTGTGGATGGGGTTTGTGGGCACCAATTCCCTCCTCACCACTCTGCTCTGCCTTTCTCCTAGCCTGAGACCTGGCATGGACAAGGAGGTGCTGGGCATCTTGGTGTCCTACAAAGTGAAGGTCAACCTGGTGGTGTCCCGAGGAGGGTAAGGCTCTGTGGGCATGGGGGGTGAGGAACTGCCCTCTTGGGCTGTGCTGGGCATCTTGGACCCCTGGGGAGATGGAGAGGGGACTCACATGGGCCCCCTCACCCCCTTCCTGGGGGCTATGGGGTGCTGGGCTGCTTTGACTCCCACCCCTCCAGGCCCATCACCTTGTTATCAATCATCTTCTGCTTTATCAAAAGCCAAAGTCTAATCTGTCTCCTCCTCTGCCTTGGTTGATTTGTGTCCCTTCTCTCCCTTTGCCACAGGATCCTTGGGGATCTCACTTCCAGGTAAGGAGGAGCTTGCTGGGGGTGCTGAGCATGGTGCAGTGCTGGGCAGGATTACTGATAGAGGTGTTTTTCTTTCCAGTGATGTTGGGGTGGAGCTGCCTGTCATCCTGATGCACCCAAAGCCTGAGGACAGTAAGTTGTGTGTGGGATGTCACCAAAACATAGGGAGGAAGAGGCAGGTCTGGGTCAGGGGGGAACTGGAGAAAGCAACACTGATGCAGCCCCCGTAGTGCCAAGGGCTCTGCTCTGCCCCAGCTCTGGGGTGGGCACAGCTGTACAGATGTGCAGCACTCACCCCCTATCTTGGAGCAGGGTGGGATTAGTTTCCTCCATATCCCCTTCCCAAAGTTCCTCTTTCCATGAAATCCCCTGAGCACTGTTAGTTGAACTGTCCTTTGTGTCCTAACCTGCATGTCTGTCTCTCTCTCCCCATCCATTTCTCCCTGTGCTGTGCTTCTCTCTGGACAACAGTCAAGCCAAGGTAAAGAGCTGTTTCCCCTAACACACAAACCACACAGGTCCATCACAGGTGGATGTAATGCTCCATTCCAGCTTGAGGTTACCTCCTTGGATGGAACCAGGCAGGCCCCAAAGCCCTGAGCCTGTGCCCCAGCAGACACTCCACAGTGGCACAGGCAGCAGGAGCACTGGCCCAGGCCAGGAGGAATAAGATCCTGGGCTCAGCAGGGCTTATTTTCCAGCTCCCCTTGCAGCAGGCCCAGATCTCACCTTGTCCCTTGGAAGTAGCTGGCAAGGCTCTTCCAGTCACAAGTGCCACCACTGGACATAATGTCCCCATGGCCTTGGTCCCCTTGGCTGCTGGAAGTCACATCCGTGTGCCCCAGAGTCCTCTTTTACTCCTGCCACTTATTCCAGCTGAAGCCACAGGTGGGGCAGCTTCCCTTTGGGAATTCCAAACCCATTCCTGGCAGCCACAGCCCTGTGTAAAACCCCCAAGGGGATTTGGAGCTGGAAACTCAGGCTCCAACTGTGTTCACACCTATCCCTTTCCCACTATCCCTTTCTCAACTCAGTGAGGATATTTAAACTTCTAGAGGAGCAAATCTCTTGGTCTGTCCCCAGATCACTCCCTGTAGGTTTTGCCAAGTTGTTTCACACTCCTAACATTTTGGAACTTTGCTGACTCTTTTTCCCCATTTTCTCCCCCCCTTTTCACTTTATGCCTCTCCCTTGCTGTCACCTGCTGCTCACCTTTCTCAAGGAGGTAACTCAGCTCTTTGTCTCCACTTTTAATTCCTTCCCACCTCTGACAATGCAAAATATTGTCTTAAAACTCTCCAGAAGCTGCAGCTCCTTGGGTCATGCACAGTCGTAGCTGAGCCAGTGCTGGGACTTGGATTTGTGTGCTGGGGCTTGGATTTGTGTGCTGGGCTCAGGACCTGCCTGTGCCCTGCGGGGTGACAGGGCTGGGGTGACCACCTCGTTATCCCTGGAAGGAGCAGGGTTTGGGGGCAGCAGGGATTTCTCCTCCTCTCTGTGGCACATCCTACTCTGCTCTCCCTTCCAGCGAGGAGGACATCGTCATCGAGGAATTCGCTCGCCAGAAGCTCAAGGGAGAGAAAGACGACGAAGAAGACAAGGAGGAAGCTGAGAAGGAGGAGAGCTAAGCTGCTGCCTGCCCGCACGCCCCGGGTCGGGATGTAGCTGCCCGTAGTGTACCCCGGGCACAGCCC
>NW_008656904.1:0-2873 GCF_000695815.1 Acanthisitta chloris | reverse complement strand
AGTGGGAAGCCATTCCCTCCTGTCCTGCACTCCAGACTTGTGTCCCACAGGAAGAGTGGAGATTCAGATGGATATTAGGAAGGAGTTCCTGGCTGTGAGGCTGGTGAGGCCAGGGTGTCCCAGGCCGGGTTGGATGGGGTTTGGAGCCACCTGGGCCGCTGGAAGGTGTCCCTGCCCACGGCAGGGGCGTGAAACTGGGTGGGATTTAAGGTCCCTTCCAATCCAAACCAGGCTGGGATTCAGTGCTCCTCATGCAGTGGTGTCAGGGACCTCTAGCGCTGCCAGTTCCATGCTCTGTCATGGACTGTGTGAGAGCAGGAGGACCCTGAGTGTGACCCCACACTGTTTTGAGGGTGTACAGGTTTTGGTGCTTCCCAATACAGGCTGTGGCCATCAAGGAGCAAACAGGACCTGTGCCCTAGAGATCAAGTCCCTGGAGGTGATCCAGCAGCACCACAGGGACAGGGAAGATGCAGATGCGGTGGGGCAGGGACATATCTCACTGCCATTCCATGGACCCACAGCTGGTGGGAGGGAGGGTGTGGTGGAGAGCTTTATTGTTCGTCTAACCCAACTCAGTATGGGATGTTAGGATTCCACAAACGCTGAGTTTTAACCCAAATCCACGAGATGCTGCATACCAACTTCCAGAATGGGACACAAATCCAGCCCCGAGGGCAACCTCGGGCTCGAAATCCCTCTTAGCCCCGCCTGACCCTTCCTCACCTCCCTCTAAGAGCCACCACCGACCTCCTCCTGCCCCGGGGCCATGCAGAGACTTTTCCGACATTCCCTAAGTGACCGTTTCCCTCCTCCACAACCTGCCCATTGTGCCATGTGTCACTTTGTGCCGCGCTGTCAACCCCACCGGCCTGTCCCAGCCCGGCAGAGCCCGTGAAAAGCCCTGCGGGGGGTCACACTCTATGCCACTAATTAGTGCCCTGCGGCAGAGGGTTCCCATACACACCTGCACGTCATGTGAGAGGAGGCAAAGAAAGGCAGCGCCAGCCGAGCGTGAAGCAAACAAGCCAACCCAAGGAAGAGGGGGGAAAAAACAGGGAAAAAGGAATTGCTGGGCTTGCTGTGGCGTTTGGCATCAGACAAAACAGGGTTGGAGGCGGGGGGAGGAGAGGAGAGGGGTTGCAGACCCTCAGCAGTCCCAGCAGCTGGGCTGAGATATTCCAGAGGAGGTGGATCCAAGGGGAAGCAGGGAGGCATGGGGAAGTGGGGTGGGGGGAAGAGGGTGCTGTGCTGGCAGGACGGAGTGGGGGGTGCTGGGGGTGCTGTCATGGGGGTGGATGGATGTAGGGAGGGAGGGAGAGAGGAATGGATGGAGGGAGGAAAGCAGGGACATAGGAATGGAGGGACAGGAGAACCCAAGATGTGTCCCATCAAAATCCCTTTGACAGTTTGCTATCACACGGCACAGATGTTGTGCCACTGGGCTTAGTGCCTGCAGCCTCCTGCTTTCTCCATCCATCCATCCATCCATCCATCCATTGATTCATCACATTCCTCCCTCCATCCATCCCTTTCTCCCTCCTTCCATCTGTCCCTCCATCTATCCATCAGTTTCTCCCATCTTGTCCCTCCATCCACCCCTCCAACCCTCCCTCCATCTGTCCTCCCACCCATTCACCCATCCTTTCCTTCCTTCCTTCCTTCCTTCCTTCCTTCCTTCCTTCCTTCCTTCCATCCATCTTCCCATACAACCAGTCATCCATCCCTCCATCCAACCTTCCCTTCTTTCATCCCTCCATCCCTCCCTCCCCCTCTCCCTCCCCTTGCACAGCTCTCAGGCTGTGCTTGCTGAGTTTAAAGCCCATGGTGGGACAGGACATGGGACAAAACACTGGACAGGAGGACTGCTTGATTCTACATGCCATCCCTGCCTGCCCTCCCTGCTCCTGCTTCCCTGTTCCTGCCTGCCTGCTCCTACCTCTCCCACCCCTCCAGCTGCAGAGAACCCACCCTACACTCCTCACACACCTCTCACCTAGGTGACAAGGACACTCCTGGCAGGACTTTGTCCAGCCTGAATGGGGGTGTCAGGGCTGTGCAGAGCCAACCTGGCACACCTGGCACTGCCCTGAGTGGGGAGAAACACGTCTGAGAGGGAATAAAGTCGGAAATGAACTTTTCTGCCTTGAAAAGTGACACCTAGGTGACACCCACTCCAAGGGCTGGCGCTCAGCCAAGTGATCCGGGCAGGAGACACCCATGAGTGGCTGTTCCATGCTCACTGTTGACAGCAAACACGGCGAGTGGCCAGGCAGGGCTCGGCCGTGCTGGGAGGGACCAGCCGGGACCGTGTCAGCCCGGAGTCACCCGGCTCAGGGCAAGGGATGTGACATCCAAGGAGGTGAGGTGACATCCAAGCTCCTTCCAACCGTCCTGAGCCAGCAGTGAAAGCACAAAGGTCACAGCAAACGTCCTTGGTGCAGTGGGTGCTCGGGATGGGGTGCTGGGGGCTCACCCAGACCCCATGAGGGTCCCCAAGGTCGGGGTAGGAAGGGGGTGCAGCCTCGGGTGGGCCACCAGCCCCTAGGACACACGAGTGGGACAGACGTAGCACCCACGGGTGTGACACAGTCCCGGTGGCACTGTCACACCGATGTCCCCTCGAGGGACAAGTCCCCAGCGCCCCCATGCGTGGCTCACCCTAGGGACACTTTGGCAAGTCCTGTGGTATGTTAGACTGGGGGTGAGAGGGACTCCTGGGGTGTCCCGGGGGAGTGGTCACAGTCTGGTGTCCCCCTCGAGGGGCTGTGGCACCTTCCCCAGCCCCTGCTGGTGTGGACCCCAGAAGACACACCCCCACAGCCCCACGACAGTCCCTGTGCCCCTCCGAGGGATGTATGTACTCCCTGTGC
>NW_008656903.1:0-5923 GCF_000695815.1 Acanthisitta chloris | reverse complement strand
TTAACAGCTTGTGGAGACAATAATAGAGTACATACCCTACACTGTAACCTAGGACAGGTGCCTAAGCATAGCTTCCAGGAGAATCTGCTCCATGATCTTGCCAGGCACAGAGGTGAGACTGACTGGTCGACAGTTTCCTGGTTCTTCAACTTCCCCCTTTTTGAAAATGGGGTTATATTTCCCTTTTCCCAGTCATCAGGGACATCACCACACTGCCAGGATTTCTCAAAAATTATAGGTAGTGGCTTAGCAACCACATCAGCCAGTTCCCTCAGGACTCGAGGATGAATCTCAACAGGACCCATGGATTTATGCACATTCAGGTTCCTTAGATGGTCTTGAACCTGATCCTCTTCTACAGTGGGTTCAGGGGTTTCATTCTCCCAGTCGTCACCTTTGCCCTTCTTGGTCTGGTCAGGCTGGCTAGAGCACTTGGCGTTGAAGACTGAGGCAAAGAAGCCATTAAGAACATCAGCCTTTTCTTTATCCAGGGTAGCCAGTTCTCCTGTTTCCTTCTGGAGAGGATCCACATTATCCCTAGCCTTCCTTTTACATGCAGCATACCTGTAGAAGCCTTTCTTGTTATCCTTAATGTCCCTGCTAGCCTCAATTCCACCTGTGCCTTAGCTTCCCTGACCATGTCTCCAGCTTCTCTTACAACTTCTCTGTATTTCTCCCAGGCCATTTGTCCTCCCTTCCACCTCCTGAAGGCCTCTTTTTCCCCCCGAGTTTGCTCAGCCCTTCCTTATTCATCCATGGGAGGCCTTCTGGCATTCTTCTCCTAAGCAGCATCTAAACTGAACACAAAGAGGTTATTCTGAAAGACAGAAGTGGATTTTCTGCAAGCACTATGGACTCTAGGTATTTGGAAGAGAAGCTTCACAGGGAACTTCAAAATTTTAGATCTCCATGATACCAAGCAACATTATCAACACCAGAAAAAGAGATGTCACTGTTCAGAACAAAATGAAATCTTCAAGACTGAAACCACCCAGCAATCAAATACAACCAAGCGTTTATTGCTTACACTTCTCAGGGAAAAATTAAGTTCACTTTTGACTAACATCTGTAAGTCTGAGAAAGCAATTTTTAACAGAAAAGCAGATTTGCAGAGAAAAGGCATTAATAATGTGGACTGGATTAATCACATAAATTGACATCAAATAGTCTATTCAGAAACCTACAGATGAAAACTTCACTAACCCTGGCATAAGACTCCTTCATACAGCAAAATAGTTGCCTCTGTTCATGTCTATAATTGAAATACAGACCTGTAAGTACACATCTATAGCTCATACTTCTCTAGTTGTGAGTTATTACTATGATGGAAGAGGATCAGCTAATGATGAAGAGGATTCCAAAGCTGCTTTTTCTTGGATGGAATGCCATTTTTCAGAAACTATCTATACCCCTGTACTACAGCTGCAAATTCCTACTTATCATCACCCTTCACTGAAACATTGAAATGCAAAGAAACCACAAAACACACTTCAATCTCTGAAGAATTTCCAAACTCCCTCCAAGTTTTAAGGCAAATTCGAAGAACTGTCTTACATCTCTAACAGTTGTAGACAACCCCTTTTAAAAGTATTGCTCCCTAATTGTTCTATGTCTAAGGACTAACTGGAGAAAGGTTTGCCCTCTATGCACAGAATACCAGCTAAAGAGCAAATTAATAAGTTAACTGAATTTCAGACACGAGTATCTTTCACAGGCACAGACTAGAAGAGCTCTATGGCATATCTCCACTTTATGGAGAGCATTTATACTCAGCATGAAGACCTGTTACTAGCTTCAAGATCACTGGAGCGTTTCTTCAAAAGTATAACTTCTCTGCTGATTCGTAAAGTTTCCTGTACACTGTAAGTACACTTGTGTATTATATACACTGTAAGTATATCTGTATAATGGAAGCATATTGTCAATGCTTCCATTAAATGATTCTTGCAATTCCTCCAAGTATAAAATCCTACAGATTTTTTGCTTTACATTTTCACTGCCCTTTGCAGTTTTGAAACTGATGAGAACTTAAAGCTCATGTTTATTAGAAACACAAAATGATAGTCAGAAACATCCTAATAGTGTCTAGCAATCACGTGTGAAAAAATAAAAATCCATTCCCTGCCAGCAATGGGAAAGTCTTAAGTTCTTTGAAAAACTGTGGCTGCAACAGTATTACGTATAGCTTACAAATACTTTGAGTAACAAAGACAGGTTGATAAGTTTACATTTTCGCCAATCCTATTTTCTTCCCCATTTCTACATCTTCAGTTGCACTGATGCTGCTACTTGTAGTGCTTCAGGATGAACCAGACTAGATAAAACACAGCTTTCACAATTACACTTTAGAAACAAGAAAAGACCACTTACCTCAGCAATCTTCTTAGTGTGTGTCTTCAGACAGATGTGTAGCACTTACTGGAAGAACAGAAGATCCTTACTGGTCCTTGCTCCTAGGAGGAACAACAGTAAATAAGCTGCAAGTGCTACTTATATCAAAGGAGCAATGACCCATACCAACAATACCACCAGAGAGTTTCCTACATCCCCAATTACTTGGAATACATCAGAAGATCTCCTGGCAGATTTTGACAACCAATTTGCTGTGAAGCAACAGTTTCCTTTTATTAGTGCCCAGAATCAGTTCATGAAGGCAAAAAGAATATCAATCACCTAATGCCAACAATCACAATGGGTGCTTCTACTATTTTTGTCTTTTTTTAATTCTTTCCTCTTCTTAAGAGTGACCTGCAGGCTCTATGGTTTTTCACAAGCCCTCATAGTCATGCTTAGCAAAGCATGAGTTGCTCTAGGAACTAAGACAGTTGAATCACACCTTCTTGGCCTTCCGCTTTCTCCTTTACTCTTTCTTTGCTGGCTGTAAGCACAGGAGATAACAAGCCACCATAAACCTCTAACTGCAGCAACTTCCCCAGAAGATAATGGGACTCCACAGTCCATCATAATCCTCTGCTGCACCCAGACCACAACTTCCCCAGGACATTCTTGAGGAAACTTCAGTGTGCCTGTGCTGGGAATCACTATGTGCTGGCTCAGCAACTCCAGGGGAGCTGAACAGTCAGTGCCCTGGCAGAGTCCTAGACCAGCATCTAGAGACTCCGTGAGTGCACCCACTACTGAAAATCCATTGATGCCACAAAAACCTGGAAAAGAACTACTCACAGACTTCTATCTCTTGTTTACTCAGTGCTGGGCACAAGGGGGATTGCTCCACCAGATTTGTGCAACCAGGGAGAAAAACTTCTTTATATACATTAAATGCTCATACATATTCATTATTTCCAGGAATGGGTGGTTATTACCCCAATTAGTTCTTGGAAATCATTATCATATTCTCCTCCTTGCCCCCCCCATTTGGCATTCATCCAATGGTCTCTGGTGGTTGTCTGGGGGTCTTCAAGAGGAAGGCTGATAGTCTTCATCAGTTCAAACTTTTCACCTTATCCCTTAGCACACGCGCATTATACTCGTTTTTTACTAACTTGGCAAGCTCAGCACTTTTACGTTAATAAGCTAAAGCAATCCTAAAATTAGCATTCTATATGTTTGGTAAGATAAAGTAGTATCCTGTTGTAAACTACTATCTTGAGTTACTTCATCCCTTGTTCACTCAGCCAGCCCTTAACTGCTCTTTAGGGCCTACTTTATTTACTCAGTCGGTGCTTCCTTAAATTGTTTCTTTGGGGCCTACTTTTTGTTATCACCATGGTGGTGACTATCTCTGCTTTTGCATCTCAAATCTTGCTTACTTCCCTCTTTCCTGTTTCTAGGTCTCCTATTGCCCCTTCTCCCCCTTGTGCAACCAATAATAAAATCTCACCCACTGTCAGTATCAAACTCACTTGTGTCTTAATTTCAAGTTGGGGGAACCAATCAAACCCTCCTGTGTCCTATTGGACCAGGACACCAAGAAAGACCACAAATGCTGTTACAAGGTCTTTCATCTCCCAGCCACTGATATGCTGCTCCTGGCTGCAGCAAACAAAACTGAGCAAGCTCAGCACGTATAAAATTTAAGCAAACACTTCTCCCGCTTGCAACCCACAGACAGAAGTCAACAGAACCAGGTGGTAGCTCAGAAGGTTATAACAAGCAGCTCAAGTGGTCCATTATGGGCAAAAGAACTGCCTGAGGAACACACCACCCTCACATGGCCAGGTGTGCCATCACACCTCTACTCCATCAGAGGCAACTAAGCAAACACAAAAGCCTCTTTTGATTGCTTTTCCTCGCCAAATAAAAAAAAGGCAAAAAGAGATGGGAAACTCTGTCTTGTGTAGTTTTCAGAAACACATAAAAACATTGTACTACCAAAACACCTTTGCCTGCAGAAAACATTCAAGTCAATAACTTGTTGGCTTTTAAAAAGCCAGCGTTTGAAGGACAGCCTCCTGCAAATCAGAGTATGTCACTGATTTACAACTATTTTTCTTGAAGATTAGTAGGAAAGGGAAGGAGCAAAAGAGCATAACAGAACTGAAATGACAAAATAAAAGTTACTCTAAAATCTGGCAGGCCAATAACCTAGAGAAACGGTTTTAGCTACTAGTTAGAAGGAAACTGAAACACCCCATGACAGTTGTATGAAGCACGATGTAATGTTTTCTTCCTTCTGCCAAAACATCAGGCAATGTATTATTTCCTGAAAAAACCCACAACTGTTTAAGCTTGAACTACAAAGAGGCCTTGATCCTTGAACTCTGAAGTGCCTCTGGACTCACTGCAGTGAGGCACACAAACCGCAAAGCGACAGTTTCTGGTAAAAATCTTCAGAACTACCTCGATAAGTTTGCCGAGACCTTGTGCTTTGAGACTCAGGAGAGCTTTTATACTGGTACAGCCACCGTGAGTAAAGTGGACAGTAATACAAAAGTGATCGTTACCACAGGTCTGTTTTCTCTGCCAGGAACGCCTATCTAAATGTTTTGGGACACTGGCTGATTAATTCAAAGAAAACAGGTGATAAGAGCCCAGTTAGGAGTTTCTTTATGTTAGCAGCAAGTTTGACTCCCATCACTCTCAGATGCCAGAGGTAGAAAACATTTACCAAGAGTCAAGATGAGCTGGGTTTGGTTTGTTCTATTTTTAAGACGTCCCAGGAGGCTAGTTAAGAGCAGGGAAATGCCTGATGATGTTACCACAGAGCTCCTAGAAAGATTTAAATCAACCTCCTAACAACTTCTAGAAAAACAACCTTCAGCATTCGTATGGGCTTCTGAAACACATCCAGTGTTCCAGGGGTAAACCTCCTCATGTTCTACCCAATGCCTCTGATTTTCATTGATGTCAAGAGCATTTGAAGGAAGTTTGTCTCTGGGAACACAGGAAGAAAGTTGCTACATGTTGATGGAGTACTTGCGTTTCTTCCTGACGTTTCTGTCTACCTCTGCAGGTGGAATAAGCAGGGCAATTGTTTCCACTATGCTACTCAGCCAACCCAAAGCACATATAGCAAACCTATGCCTCTTTAAAACCTTTATTTTTAATAGCATAAACAGTTTTAGCGGTTCAATCACAATACACAACTGCAGGTGTCCCTCTTACACAAGGCAGAGAACCAGCTCCTTACTACGCACCTTGCGATGCCTACCTGGAAGGCTCAAGCAAAAAAACAAAAAATCACTAACACTGGCCTTGCACCACAGGACTTAAACACAGGAGACACTAAACACCTGGTCTTGCCCACACTGCGAGCCCACAACTCTAAAACCTATTCCTCCCTTTTAACTGCCTTTCATTAATTACCTTTCAATTTCACTTACGGCGTTTGCCATACCCTACGGAGAAACACAGCAAATAAACTCCTGCGCCCGCAGGGTGAGCAGGGCGGGGGGTGTTTCTGCAGCCTGGGGATCGCATTGTGTGCGCTCCGACACCCGCAGGGAACCTAATAACGGATGCT
>NW_008656902.1:13755-20672 GCF_000695815.1 Acanthisitta chloris | reverse complement strand
ACATACCATTGCAACCCAGGACAGCATCCTTCCTCAGTTTTTATAGTACCATCCTACACAGCATAACCTTTACCCAGTGTGGGTAAAGACGGGCAAAAACCGAGGCTTTTATAGAACCAACACATTCTCCAGCTGAGAAAACAACGGTGATATTTATGTTCTCTTCCAACCCGTTCAACCACTCTGTGATGAGACCCCGTTATCCTTTGGCAGCATCCCACCCCATCCCGCAGGTTCTGCCGCTCAGGGGTGGCTCACACCTAACCAGGGACGGCTCACACCTAACCGGGGGTGGCTCACACCTAACCAGGGGTGGCTCACACCTAACCAGGGACACTCCTCGGCCGCAGCAGCTTTAGGGCAGTGGGAGCTGAGCGGCTCTGTGGGTGCAGGAGCTCAGTATTGTCGCGGCTGAGGATGCTGATCCCGCTCGGCTGGGACAGCGCCCATGGCACGGGGCGGTGCTGCCCCCGCGCGGACACCTGCGGACACTGCAGAGGAGTCACCCAAACCCTTCCGACTCTTCTCAAGGCTCATCAAATCCAACTGTACAATTGTTAGGGTTACAACTGGATAATTGTTAGGGTTACAATTGGATAATTGTTAGGGTTATAATTGGATAATTGCCCCCGGTCATCGCTCCCGGCCGGTGCTCAGGGATCTTCTCCCCGCCAGCCGAGGAGTGATCCACGGACACTTCTAACTCTTGGCACTACTCGGAAACTTCATCAAATCACAGCTGTATAATTGCTCCGGCTCATCGTTCCCCGTCGGGGCTCAGGGATCCTCTCCCCGCCCGCCGCGGAGACTCTGTCGGCAGCACAGCTTTGTGCCAGCGTGAGCTGTCCGTGGCAGTCGAGGCTTGGCATTAGAATCAAGCTGTTGTCAGCTCTCGGTGTGATTTCATTGTGTGTCTTTGTCCAAACGATGTTAGAATCATAGAATCGACCAGGTTGGAAAAGACCTCAAAGATTATCAAGTCCAACCCTACCGTGGTTACTAGACCATGGCACTAAGTGCCACATCCAGTCTCAGCTTGAAAACCTCCAGGGATGGTGAATCCACCACCTCCCTGGGCAGCACATTCCAATGTCTGATCACTCTGTAAGAAACCTCTTCCTAATATCCAACTTAAACCTCCCCTGGCAGAGCTTGAGTCTGTGCCCTCTTGTTCTACTGCTAGATGCCTTCGAGAATTAATTAATTAATTATCACATTAACCCATTTTCCATTCATAGAATCATAGAATCAACCAGGTTGGAAGAGACCTCAAAGATCATCAAGCCCAGGTATCTCTGAGGGAGGTCTGATTGCATCAAGCTCCATGTGGCAGATCAAACTGAGAAGACTCTTCCGACAGCACAAAAATCAGCCAAGCAAGGTAGCAGCAAGCTCCATGTGTGTTTTCTCACTTTGAAGAAAGGCAGGTATCCTAAAAAACACAGGGGGGCTGCAGCAGTGCTCAGCACCTCTCAGACCTTGACAGACTCCCAACACACCTCACCTGCAAGTTTTGAACTGCTTTTTTATGGCATTGCATTCCATTTACATCATCAGTCTCTGCTGGCAGCAGCTCAGTCTGTCACCACTAGTCAGCCCTTTCCACAGGAATATTTCAAAACCTCACTTAACAGCAACTGGGGGAGGTGGGAATGAAAAGAAAACAATGCCAATGAGAGCTAAAGGAAATAAAACCCACAGTCTCAAAGAAAACAATGCCAATGAGAGCTAAAGGAAATAAAACTCTCAGTCTGCTAAGAAGGGAGAACTGAACTGCTATTATATCCACATAGCATGAGGTATCAACCACACCAGCAGCCAGACCATTCACACACAGACAGACATCCTGTGTGCCATGTGTTGGAGAGAACTGAGTCTGTCTTCAGCTGCATTTGGAGTTCTCTAGGGCATATCTGTCTTCACCACCTCCTTTAGAAATGAGAACAAATCTTCTGTCTGTTGTGAGCATGATAAAAGGATGACCTGGGAGGACTGCCAAATATGCCTAACCCACCCTAATTCTCTGCTCCAGTCACCACAGCCTTCCCTAGTTAATAGTGCCAGTCACAATAGTGACTTGGGTGAATGACCTGTTGGAAAGGATTTTCAGTTGGCCTCATTTTAAGTGAGAGTTTGTGGCCTCCCAATTTAATCCAGCAGAGCTCAGGTCACACAGAAGCAGTAACAGCAGTGCACATAATGAGAAAACAAATTCAAGCAAGGGACTGAAGGTGAGACCTAGCAAACTGCCAGAAGACCTCAAGCCCACACAGTATAAGGAGGAGTTTGAAATGGGGCTAGTTCAGGGCCCTTCCAGGCAAGGCAGCAGTAGCTTCTTCATATTCATCAACTCCAGAGTATATTCTGGGGACCTGTGGTCATGAGAACTCACAGCCTGCAAGTGTATTTACATGGCAAGAAGTAGCCTTGAAAATGAAACATATGAGTTATATGCTGGCACAAATAACTGATCACTTGCAGTCCAAAAGTATAAATGTGTATGAGATGATCATCTGAATGAAATAGAAACTCATTTAAAAATTGAGTTTTGGGGAAAACATTTTAGAATCCACTCTCTCAGCTCAGAGTTCTCATCTTTCCTCCAGGAAAAATTCCACCAAGACAAACAGGACTGTTCAGAGATTAAAGTACAGCTATTGTAGCTGTAAAATGGAGACAGGATATACCCTTGTCTCCATACACCATCATTTATTATTCATCACCACCCCACAAAGAACCCTTCTGCCAAAGCAAACTCCTGAAGAGGGAGGTATCACCATTAAGGTTTCATTTTTTGAAGGTTGTGCAGACTTACCAATGTCAACAGCCAACAGAGCATGTCTCCTCATTACAGCCCAGCATTTCAACTCTTTCAACTACCTTTATCAGAAAGAATTTTTCCTTGTGATTATCCAGGCTCTTTCAGTCCCTTACTGCAGCTCAAAATCTTCTCCACCCACCAGTGCAAGGCCTGCTAAGAGATGGGCAGGCTTCAGGCACTGTGTTCAAGGCAGAACAGGAATTGCTTCAACTCTGTTCAAAGAGGAGGCAGAGCAGAGACAGTGCCTTGCTCCACTCCCAGCTGACCTCCCAGAGGCAGAGCAGTGCTCATCTAAAGCAGGCAGCACACCTAAAATGCATGGAAAGAAACATCTTTGAAGGAAATCTCTTCAGTAGGATGTTTCAGACAGCAAATACACATTTTCCCCTGCTGTAAACTTTGCCTGCCAGGTAGAAAAGCATTGAAGTTGTTGCACAGATTATCTTGAGCCATAAAACACTGTTTCTATATCCTGGATTGATGGAGGAATTGCATTTATCCTATGGGAGGAAAAGATAACTGACCTGCTACAGAGCAGGTCTCTCATCTTTTTTGCCCACTCACCAGGGACCCAGGTGAGTTGGTAGGTTATTTTGCAGAGATCACCCAGAGGAGGGAGGGATGGATGGAAGGGATGAAGGAAGAAAACTCGTGTCAGTTTATGCCTCCAGATAATGCACTGGGAGGTGCCAGACCTGTTCTGGGTGCCTGGTGGCCAGCCCAGGGCTCACATGCAAGAAGCAGATGATCACTGACTAAGAGTGGTCATTCAAGTTAAGAACAAGAGGCAATCCCAGGGAGAGAACATGAAAATTAAGAGAGTCAGCTAGTGCAAGCGTAAAGAAAGGTTGAAGTACTTGTGTTTAGTAGAGAAGAGAGTGTGTTGGAGATATGATAGCTCTCTGCCTGAAGAGGCTTGGTTTAAAGAAGGGCATTGTTTAAAGAAGTGGCTCCCTGTAACCACTGGAAATAAATTCAGCATCCTGCAAAGATCATCTGGTGTGTGCATGAGGAGAAATTTTCTGCATCAAAGGGTGGAGAACTAGTGGTACAAGCTGCTCAAAATAACTCATGGACTCTGGTTCATGGAGGGTTTTTTTAATTGGCTGAACATCTGTGGGATGGTCAAGGCTCCTTCTCCATCCAAAGGGTTGGATGACACATTTGCTCAGGGTATGTAACAGGACTACATCTCCTTAATGCCTTGGAGCAAAGAAACCACTGGAACAAATGTGAGGTAAGTAGTCATTGTTCAGTGTCATCCTCAGTACCCTGAACACAGTCAGCAAGTCAGAGGTTAGTGGAGGAAAATTGTGCCAGAAAGAAGCCACAAACACCTCCTGTGCATGCTGATTTTTTCACGCAGGCAGGGTCAGTGTGTGTGGTATTTAGACACCTTTCTGGCAGTTCTCAAAGTCCTTATGCAATCAAATTTGGGTCTTTCTAGTTCTACATTATCCCAATATTATATTCTCTGGTTATTCCCCAAAACACCTCATGCACAGTGAATAACTAGTGAATCACAGCATGTCCACTCATGCATCCCTAAGGTGTATTAGGCCCTGGCTGGAACAAGGTCTGTCCATTTCTGTGTCACCAATGTAATCTGTTCTCTGCTTTTGTTTCAGCTCCTAAAATGCTTCGAGAGCAAAGCACAGAATAGCTAGTTTTGCTTTTAGAACACAAACATGCTTTATGAGCATTGGATGCACATTGGCTGATGAAGAATCCCAACTGTCTGGGTATATGGGATAATTGTTCCACTTGGGACTCATTAGCTAATTATTAAAAGATTCTAAGGAGAAGCATTTCATAAATACAGCACTAAATTTCCAGAAGTGTAATTATGGGCTGAATGCACATTTTTAAGCACCTGTATTATCCACTACATAAGCCAATAGCAAAGTACCTTGTGGTGTGCTGTCTCTGCTCTCTCTGTCAGGGTTGAGGACAGAGCATAGGATAACTACTAGCAAATTGAAAGGCAATATTTTTGATATTGCCATTTTTGTACCAAGATAACACAGCCAGATTGGGATTGGTTTAGGTTTAAAATTCTGCTCCTAATGTACAGGCTCTCTTGTGGCAATAATGAGCAATGAAACTTGCATAGGAGAGGAGAGACACAGGTCAAAGAGTTATAACCCAGCTTCTTGGTCTGGTTTTGTCACTTTGATGCTGTGAGATGAGCATTTTGTTCAATGTTAGAAAACATTCTTTGCTTATCAGAGACTGCTTTGTGAGTTATTTTAAAAAGCCATTGCTCTACTGCATAGGAGAATTCCAGAACTGGGTTCCCAGCTCACCAGTTCAGGATTTGTTATTCAAAAGTTAAAAGTGTCATATCTGACAGAGGCAAAACACTGCTCATAAGCTAGGAAGGTGATTGCATGGCATGAAGACTCAGATCTGGGTCAATGAGCAACTGCACTTTGAAGGAGAAGCCAATCTTGTTCAGCCTGGGCTCTAGTTAAATGAACAAAAGCATACTCAGAACCCAACTCAGAGTTGTATTTCCTCTTCTATGGTTTGGCAACATCATCCTGGATAGAAGCACTAATATCACACAGAGTTCACCTGCACTGCACACAGCACTGTCTGTCCATGGACTGACTCTGCTCCCCTCAGCAGGTCCTTGTCTTTCTCCTCATACCCAGAAAAATTTCAAAGCCCAATATGAAGACGTAAGGTAAAACTCTTAGCTATTCTCCAGCATCACCAGGGACTGTGTTCCCTAATGCAAGAAAACTTCAGGAGTCCCATAAAGTCCATTTTGCTCCTCACCTCCAGACCTGATTTCCTTCATCCTTTCCTCTTCCAGCCCAATCCTTCATGCCTCTGTGGCCCTTCTCAGCCCTCTCTGCTTCTTGTCTGCACAGCATCTCTCCCTGCCTCCTGAGGGAAGCTGAGCTGCTTGGCAGCAGTCTGTGTGTGAGCATCAGGACAAGGGCTGGCAGGCAGGGGAACAGACCCCACCTGAGCTGTGTATTGATCAGTGCTGGGAAAGGTTTAGAGCAGGTTAATCAGCTGCTGGATGCTCTTTTCATCCCTTCACAGGCACAAGGAAGCCAGGCAGAGCTCTGTTGCAACAGAAAAGGAGCAAACCCCAAAAAGCACTGAGGGACTGGTAAGAATAGTCCTAAACACCTTCCTGTCACTGCACTACCAGGACAGGAGAGCAGCAGCCACAAGGAGCTGATAAATGCTCCTCCAAAACAATAAGAGAAGGTGTTAGCATGGTATTTCCCCCCCAAGCACTGAATTGGCTGAGGGTCCTTCTTCCAGCACCTGTCACAGCTCAGGTAACAACATCTTTCCATACAAGAGGCTCAACCAGTTACTGTGGCCAAAGTGTGACCACAGACAGACTTTGAATGAGTAACAGCCTCTTCGTGGTTAAATACAGTAACTTTCTTCTCTATTTTTTTTTTTTTTTTTTTTAAAAATATTTTTCTGTTCACAAAGCTCAGAGAAGGCTGAACTTTAAGCTTTCAGTTCCCAATCTGCCTAGGATGGATTTTTGTTTTCCTATTTCCCCTTCATTTGTGCAAAAGCCTCTTCATGATCACAGAACCATGTGCATGATTGATGGGAGGAGCAGGGGGGAGGGTAAGTGGTATAATTTTGATTATGCTTTGAAATGCTCAGGGTTGGAAATGAAGTATGAGATTCTCCTCACTTTCTCTGCCTCACTTGAAGGCAATTATGATTGCCTTAAAGACGTGAGATCTGTGGAAAATAACAAATTGTTGATTGTTTATTTTCAGGGTAGACAACAATCAGCTTTTAATCAGCTTTTCATCACGGCTAGAGAGCTATTAACTCTCTTAAAAATAATTAGAAACCAGAAAAGAAAAATTGTCTCCCTTTATTTTCATCCAGAAAACTGAGATTTTATGAAAAAAAAATCTCAAGATTCACAGGGGGGGGAAAAAGTTAACTTGATGGCATGTTTAGACCAGTCTCAGGGAATGAGATATTGTTTGCCAGAGTGGTGAATATCTAAAATACTAAAAACGGGGCCATGCTTAATATTTGTCCACAAAGCCTGCTATGGATTGTCACACACCAAGCCAAGTGCTGACTGACTCACACA